>NW_027122816.1:0-11087 GCF_001865355.1 Cryptosporidium andersoni
ATCATCATCACCACTACCACTACTACTACTACCACCACCACCACCACCACTACCACCACCACCACCATCACTACCATCAACAACTAAGCTAGAAAATCAAAAAATAAAGCAAACTTCTGTTGGTAGTAAAACAGGAATTTCAAATAAAAAATTGGGTTCTCCCAAGCAGGAGTCCTCTGCTGATCTGATGAATATTCTTGGTGATGTATTGCGTAGAAAGATACGTCCAGCAAATCATTTTGAAGGTGAGGAGAGTACTTCAAATTATCAGGAACGAGATGATGATCCTGAATGGTTTACAGATGAAGAAATTGCAGAAAGATCAAAAATGAAAGTATACAATAAAGAAAAGGAAAAAGTGGAAGAAGAAAGGAAAAGAAAAGTAGATGAGGAAAGGAAAAAATATGGTATTGATCATAGTTCTATAAATCCTAAAGATGAAATGCAAAGAGCTATCTTAGAAAAGAGTACAAAATTAAGAATAACTGGTTTGGACCCTAGTAAAAGACTTGAGAAAGATCATTTTAAATCCTGGTAAAAGAAAACAAAGACTACTTTGGATTCTTATAAGTAGATAAATTACTAGATCTATAAAAAATTAGAATTATAATACGTAAGATTTAGATATGTGCTTTAAGCATATAAAGAAAATTTATAAGTAAGCTTCATATTATTTAATTAAAACATTACTTTCAATATTTTTTATTTTCTAATATTATTACTATTTTGTAGGAATGATATTTTATTACTTTAATGAAATATCAAATTCGGTATCGACATATACCGCCTACATATAGCGTCTCGTCTCATAATATAAAATACTTAGGTTTACTAATAAAATGATTAATTGGATTCATTGCGTACATTATTAATAAGCAACCATTGATATTGATAGATTTAGTAATGCGCATGCTTACAACATAAATATAGTTATCCTGTAAGTATCTGACTTTTGGATTATATCTAAGTTATTTAGTATTGGGGAATATAAATTATATATATATATATATATATATATATATATATGTATATATATTATATTTTATTTTTATATTAAGAAAGTTACTATAATTACAAGAATTAAAGATATATAAATATTTTAAAGGTAATATGGGTAAACTTGATGTTAAATTACTAAGTTTTATTCTAATAGCAACTATACTACTATTATTAATTCCTATATATAGTCAAGTTGTATCAGATACTATATACAATGATAATTATATAGAGAATAAAGATTTAGATATTGAATATGAGGAAAAAGGTCACAATAATAAAGGAATTACTAAGAAGCGAATTCAACAATTTGAAAGACTTATTCAGGGATCAAAATATAAAGATAAATATGATTTAGATCTAGATAAAGATATATGTGATTCAGACTCAGCTGAAAGTATTCATAATATAACTTTAACATCACCATATAAAGAGAAATTAACATCTAATACTACAGAAAACTCACAAATAATTACATCAAATTTAGTCAATAATATTACTGAAGAGCATAAAACTGGGGATGAAGAACTATCTGAATCTATTTCAACTAATGAACTGAATAATTTAGAAGAATTAAACTCTATTAAAGAAAAATTAAATAATGAAATTATCTCTAAAGATATAGATAATAGAGAAATTGAAAATCAAAATATGTATAAATCAAGTTCTAAAGAAGTAATTGCTAGTGTTAGCCCAAAAAGTCGGAAGAAAAAATCCAATAATTCATCTAAGTCTGAAAGATGTTTGAATAGGCGAAATAAGAAAAAAAAGGTGGAATTTATACCAAATATGCAAGATGTTACTCAAGAATCTCCTATATACCAAAATTCAGTTGAAGATATTAATGATAATCAACATAATGAAAATGATATATCTGTAGAATATTATACAGATCCTTCACCATTTGAAATATTAGAGGAGCTAGCATCTGATATACCTTTATTAGATGAAAATTCTACATTTGAAGAGTTTGATAAAAGTGAATATTTTGTGGATGAAAATTTATCTAATGAAGATTCAAAAACAAATGAAACTAAAGAATATATAATACCTGATAGTAATTATTCAAATATTAATTCTAAACAAGTCTTTAGAAAATTTCCATGGCCACCTAAAAAAAATGATATAGAATTAGAAGTTAGTTCAGATATTAAACAAGATCAATCTAATTCTGATAAATCTAATTTTGAAACTGAAAATTCCCAAGAATTATCCTCAAATAAGATGGAATATTTATCTAATCATGTTACTAATAAAACATATAATTCTGATATAACATCTAATTTTGATACATCTGATTCTGATACATCTGATTCTAATATATCTGATTCTAATATATCTGATTCTAGTATTTCTGATTCTGATATATCTGATTCTGATAAATCCAATTTTGAAACTGAAAATACCCAAGAATTATCTTTAAATGAGATGAAATATTTATCCAATATTACTGATAAAACATATAATTCTGATATAACATCTAATTTTGATACAACTCATTTTGAAACTGAGAATTCAGATATTTATTCAGATTATGATTCAAATTTATCAACAACATATTCGGAAGGAATAAGAGATGAACATATAGATAAACAAGATATTCCTATTAGAGTGAAGACTCCAGGAAATTTACAAAAAATTTGGCAAAAGATTAAAGATTTTTTTACCCTAAATTTATCCCAAAAAAGTACATGTATTGGTAAATCTTGTCACAGAAGATCTAAAACTCCTAAATATACACCTGAATATATTCCAAAATTATATCAAATATCGAGGAATTTACCACTTAATTATTTTAATACTAATCAAGAAGTACTTTCTAGATTAAATATTGAGTATTCTAAGATTTCTCATGCACTTAAACTTATTAATAAATCTTTAATTCCTATTGCAAAAATGGCAGAAACTTCACGTAACTTTATTACTAGTAGATGGGCAAAAAATATTAAAAGAAAGGTAGAAGCTCTAAAAAGTTTGTTTATCAAGTTAGAAGAGAGAGTAAATATAATGAGTAAACATGGTACAGTACCAGGTGAATATGAAGCTTTAATCCAGGAAATTGATGACTTAACAATAATGTTATATCTTGTAACTAACCAATATTCAGAACCGAAATCTTTTCAAAAATATACTAAGGAATTAATTAGGTATCCAGAAGTAGTAACTACTAAGACAGAGAGTTTTATAAATGCAATTAAAGGAAGTAAAAAAAGTATAAGATATAAGAAAAATGAGGATATTTTTATTGATGAATATAGAGAAGCTAAAGATGAATATGATAGACAAGTTAAAGAACTTAAGGAACGTCTACCATTTATCAGAAAGAGATTAAGTTACTTATAATAAACTTATTTATAATTATGTTATTATAATTTGTAAATATTATTAAACTAGGAGGTTTGGTTTCTTCTGAATTAATTTTTCTTTACCATTTATAAGAAAATAGAATTAAGTTTTTTGACTTTAACAAGGGAAGTTCAAAATATAGAAGTAAAAAAGTAAAAATAAAAAATTCAAAAAATAAATTTATTTAGGGTATTATCTGTTCAGTAGTGTAATACTAAAATTCTAATAATTTCTAAATATTTATTTAATTTACCATTTAACTAATCTGATTACTAGAATTCTAAATACTCACACGTGGTACCAAACATGCATCTTATAGCGCGGAAAAGGTGTTTAATATATTATATTAGAAATTCTTTTTTTCTTTACAATATAAAAGTTAGATTTAAAAAGAAAACTTTTAGAATATCCCATCTATAATATTTTATCTAATTATATATATAAATTATATACTTTTCTAGGGAATAAGTATAAGTATTAAAATATAATAAATAATTTTAGAAAAAAAAATCATAAAGGCGCCATATGTTTGTACGTGTATAAACTAATTTACAAAGTAAACTCTCAAGGTGCAGAATTGCAAAATTGTGTACAAATATTGAAGATTTATAATAGTTAAATATTTTTTTTTGATATTAAGTATTAAGTATTTATATTATCCCCAAATTTGATATAAAATTTGTATCTTTATAATCTCTTAGTCTATTTAAGGAGGCGGTTGACTATAATTTTATAAATAATAGTGAAGAGCTCTAAATAGCGTGTAAAAAAAATGGCTTTTGTACATGAAGGAATAAAGATAGACTATCTAAATAATAGGGACACAAAAAATACTGAATATGAAGATATATCTTGGTCAGAAATATTTAATATGATGTACAATGATGCAAGGTATATTACAAACCCTGTAGTTAATATGTTTGAATATATATTACCAGATCCTAATGCAGTTGATGCATTAGAAGCTAAAAAGAATATGGAATCTAGAATACCTGTGTCTACAAATAAGATGACAAAACGCTTTAAAATTGGTAATCCAGATATAATAAGGATAGTAAATGATAGTACCGGGGAAGCAACATTAGTACCAAGAACACAGACATACAAGTTAGAACAAGAATATAGTTCTAAAAATAGATCTGGAAGTTTACCTAAACGTAGTTTAATTAATCCTCCAGAATATGAACAAGCAAATGATCCTGAAGATATACTGGAGACTGCAATAGATGAAACTGAGTTGGTAAATATCAAACAAATGACTAACTTTACTCCAAATATTAACCCTCAAAATAAATTATCATTAATTCATTCTAGAACAACACCTAGTACAGTAATTGATGAAGGAATATCTAATTCATCATCTCCAGAGACTTACAAAGTAGAAAATAATTTCTACTCTAGTTTAAGAAATAGTTCAATTTTAATTCCAAGATTATCATTACCTCAGGATAATATTGAAAGACAGAAATATGATGATTCTAAGATAGTTTTAGATCATAGTAAATTTCCAAATCATTATCTTCATAATTATAATGTTAATAATTTAACTAAAAATATACATAGAACCATTTTGAGTCCTCAAGAAGAAGCTTTAAATTTATATTCAAAGGATGAATTAGAAAAAATTCAAAATTTTGTCAAAAAGACTTATAATTTAATTTATGAAGGTCCTCTTGAAAAGAAAAATCCATGGTCATGGGGTTATAAACTACGATGGGTAAGGTTAGCTAAATGTGAAATGGAATACTTCTTATCACCCTATGAAATGCAACAAGGTAAGAATCCATTGGGAATTTTAAATTTTAAGGTAGCAGAATGGTCATCAAAAGTATCAGATAAAGATGATAAAGTATTTTTTGTACAGGCTAGAGGTAGTAATAGAGCTTATGAATGGAAAGTACCAAAAAATTCACAACAACTTAGAAAATCTTGGATAATTAGAATAGAAAAAATGATTAAGGCATCTGCATTTATGCAACAACTAAAGGGGATATTGGAAATCAACTAAATAAATTAAAATTATTAGAAATATATCTTAGTCTTATTTTTTTTTTATTATTTAAAATATCATCTTCATTATAAATTAGAATATTTCAAAAATTATATTTTATATTTATTAATCTTATTAATTATTTGGTAAATCTAAATATAAATTATTGGTAATATTACAAATATATGTTACATTCTAATATAATTATATTAATATAATCAAAATATGTTAAAATATATTTTATTTTAAATATTTCAAATTATAAGCTACATATTATTATTTCTTTAATTAAAACTATCAAAATCAATCTTATTATATAAGTTAGGTTTTGGATTATTTAAATATATAATAGCATCACAATATGGAATATCTCCTTGATTTCTTGATCCAATAATAGATGTATTTAAACTCTTATCATATCTATCTCTTGAAATAGTAAATTCATTTTTATCAAAATATTTTGAACATTTCTTCCAATCTACTTCAATATAATCGGAATATGTTAATTTATCTTGATTATTTAAATAATTTTGCTTATTTCTATCTATATATATATTTCTTATATTAGGTAGTTTAAATGATTTTCCTGAAATTCCATCATGAAATCTAATAATATTAACATCATTATTATTTAAGTTATTAGGTTCATATAATTTCTCATATTGATATCTATATAATTTCTTTCGATTACTTGGTGTATATGAGAATGCTGAAACTCTAGAATGATATGGTTCATTTATTTTAATTACTTCAAATAAAGGTCTAAATGCTATACCAAATGTATCATCTAAAAATAATAAATCATCTGAATTAGGATTATTGTTATTATATATTCTACTAGACATTCTAATACTTCTACTAGTATTGCTATTTGAATCTTGTTCATCATTATTTTTAGAGCATAAAAAAGATGGACGTAATGAACCTTTTGTTCTAAAATTTGAAGAAATATTACCAGCTGATCTAGATCTAGGTATACCATATGATGATTCCTTTCTCTTAGGTATATAACTTTCTCGTAATGAAGCTTTAAATGGGGAAAATATACTTGACCAAGTAGGAGTATATCTCCATCCTAGTTCTGATACAGATGCTGAACATGAAGTTGCTCTCCTATATTGATTATTTAAATATGAAGAGTTTGATTCACTTCTATGCATTAAATTATTTATATAATATTTAAAGTATGTTATATCTTAAAACAGGTAGCTTTAACTCAAAAAAATAAAATCAAATACCGCTAGTACTAAAAAAAATTAGACCTAGTATTGTACTTTATTCTCTTAAGATTTTATATATATTGTCTGATTTTTTAATTGTCACTTTATTCATGGGAATTTACTAGAGAAATACCTTTTACTAATTAACAAGTTATTTAGTATAAATTATTACCTCTCAAAGATATATAGTGATTAATTTTCTTTAAGAAATATTGAACTTCAGAGTTAGATTTAGAATGAATTCTTCTACATCCTCACATGACATGGTTTTATCTTGTATATTTAAGACTCAAATGAGAATTAAGACTAGGGAGACAATCTTTTTTTATTTTAGCTGAAGTAAAGGCATATAGCTAATAAAAATTATATTATACAACTTAGAATTTATTATTATAAAACTTATAACTTTGGCGCCATTATATATTGAGTATATACTAGTTAATATTATTACTAGTAAAATACTAAAAAATAAAAGATTAAATGAGGAAATCACCTGAATTATATAGTGAAAGAAATGTATTACTAGATTCAGAACCTCTTGAAGTAGTTCAAGAGAATGTGGTCTCTATTGAAGATAAGGCACGTGAAATGGCAGAACTATTAGATTTGACTTTAGTTGTGTGGATAAGAACTATGTACAAAAAATATCACATCGCATATACATTGATATTAGATATATTAGAATCAGTAAATTTTGATACTATAGCAGCAGAAGAAGTTATGTGTAAATATATACAAGGTAATAAACAATCTTTAGCAGAATTATTGAAACAAAGTAAAGACGAGGAAGAAAAGAAAGATAGTTAAAAGTAAATGTAATAATTTAATAAATTGAATATATATCTATATTCTAGTATAATGATCATTTATTATCTTGTTGTTTTAATTTCTTTTGACGAGATAATTCAAATATTGTCAATGATATAGCACAAGCAGGCATAACTTTAGCTATTCTTGGGACAATACCAACATAAAAACCTTTTATACCTTGCTTTTTAAAGATTTCACTAGATATCTTATTAAATAAATTATGATAAAAAAGTGGAAAACTATTTATTTGATTATTTCTATTGAGATCATATACTTGTATATTAGTTTTTATTACATCTAAAGGGTGACTAATCAAAGTAGATATTACACCTGAAAAAGATCCAATAGAAATAAGTTTTATAAGAAATAATTTATTATATTTATTTTCTTTTTGATTATTATTTATTATAAATTTTTTCCTCAAATTCTCTACAAATGTCCAATAAGTAGCTGTAAATGGGACATCTCTAAGTATTGTGGTCCATGTTCCTAACCATAAATGAGTAATTTCTCCATTATTTATTAGATTCTTAATTAAATATTTAGTATTAATTGTACCTGCTTTAGCTTGAACTCTTGTTTTTATAAATTCCATTGGTGCTACAGTAAAAATTGTTAATATTCTAGCTTGCATTCCTGATATAGCAGCAGATAGTCCCAAATTTGTTAAAAAATAATTATAACTACTATAAAAGATTATATTTGATGGGACTGTATAAGATGTTGAATGTAAAAAACCACTCCAAAATGTTCTAATTCCTCTATATTTATATAATTTTTTTGCTACTAATAATGTTGACATTTTATCATATTTCTCTAAGCCTATATTATAAATCCAATAATTTTTAATAACATCAAATGGTGTACATATAAAAGACACTAAAATCCCATTTATTCCATTTAATAATAATGATGAATTTAAATTATTATATATAATATTTCTCATTTTTACTATTTTATATTGATAGGGGGGATCTTCTATAGGTACATTATCTATATTTTTCTTAGTCTTGTTCCATAAAATAAAGTCCAGATTTCTTAAATATATATTAGAATATAGCATAGAATAGATATAATCATAATCATTAAATTAAAATTTCTTTCAAGATATTTTTTTTATTTTATATCTGAATAATTTTTTTAGTAAATTGAGTTTAACTATTCCTATTTATAATACTGTCAATATACATTTTGGCGCTTATAAGTCTGATACTTGTAAGATGTAATATGCATCATTATTACATGTATCGTCTGTCTCAGAATAATTTTACTAGATATTAAAAAAAAACAATTAGTAATGTAAATATTTTAAAATATATCTAGATTAAAAAATAAAAAATATATATATTTGTATAATATTACAATATAATATTTACTAAAATTATAATAAATAATTAGTTAATATAAAATAATTAAAATTTAATAATCTAATTAATCCAATAGTAATTATACAATAATTTTTGTATAATATAATGTACAAAAATCTCTTAAAATTACTTAAATCTCATAAATATATGTTATTATAATTAACTTTCCTATTATTTAATTAAATATTTTTTTTATTTTCTCCAATATTATTTTATATTTTATTTCATATTTATATACTAATATTTATTCTAAAAATCATAATTTTCTTCAATATTTATTAATAAATATAATTAATTATAGAAATATCTCTTATTATAATTGATAATTATATAAACATTCTCTAACTTCTCTGTTACTCTATTAAAGCTAATTAATATATATTATAAATCTGAAGAGTAAAAATATAATATTAAGTATATTATTATTTACTTAATTATATTCAGTTAATTTAAGGAACTTAAATTTATTAAAAGATATATTTAATTATATATTCTAATAAAAATATTTCAAATAAAAAATAGAACGAAAATTAATATTTTAAATATTACTATTAATTAATGTATTCTAGTAAACAAAAGAAATAAAAAAGGAAATTATTGTAAAATATTAAAATTATATACAATAAAATAATAAATAAGTTACTTGATTATGTTATTAAAAGAAAAAAAAAAACATCCTATATTACTGAATTTTCAGTGATCAAATACCTGTATTTGAAACTATTTAAATGAAGTATAAATATGAATAAAAATTCTATCAATATTAAATAAAATAAGCCATATCATAGGAGATAAAAAAACAGTAACAAAAGATTCAAAGGCTCCAAATAACAGATTTTTTGTTAAAACAGTAGTAATACCAATTGTAGTAATTGGAATAAATGTTAATAATAAAAGTGCATCCTCTTCTAAAATATTCCATAGTGTTTCCCTTGATGGAATAAAAATTCCATAAAAAGAAATATTAGGATATAATATACATAATTCTTTTAATTTATTAATACAACTTCTTTTAAATTCAATTTCTTTAGTAATTGTCATATAATAAAGACATATAGACATTCCAATAGAACCTATACATTTCATTCTAGAAGCAATTTCAAAATCATTAGTAAAATCAAATAACCATAATAATCTACTACCTGTTGCAATTGCAAAAATAAATATACTTGTAAAATAAATCAATATAATACCTGAATGACTAAAATGATGTAAACTTCCTTTACCTGTAATCATCTCGAATAGAGAGTCCCAAATACCTAATAAAAAAATGCTAGTATAATAGTAATGACGAGAAGAGATATTATCTTGTGCATAAGTAAATATACATGGGACAATAGCCAATAATATACCTGTAATTATATAAAGTTTCATTATAACTTCATAATTTTTAAAATATCTAGATAATAATTCTACTAAAATTATCAATAAAATTATGAAGAAGAAAGACCATGTTAAAATTATAGGATATTGAATTTTTGGTGCACGTTTTTTATTTATTTCAATTATATATATGTGTATTAAAAGTAGTACAAATGTCATTAAAATACAAGAAATCGTCCTTATATTCCAAAAATAATTTAAATATGAATTTTTAGCTAAATTTTCCAAATAATTTTGACTATTCATAGTATCTTCTGGGTATTCAAGTAAAGTTTCATTTTCATCTTTAATATTATCTCTCATTTCTTTAATTATCAATGCTGATTCTAATAAAATTATTGTAAATGGATAAATAGTTATTTGAATAAAAGGAACAGAACACCAAAATAAAATACGATTAAATACTTGGGATTTTATGTTATCTTTAATTAAAGAATTCTTCATGTATTGTAAATAAGAGCTATAGAAATCTATAAAATATACATTCTTTGTATTAGTATATGATTTTAAATACCAACTTGGGAATTCAGGCATAAAATAAATAGATACAGGTAATACAAAAAAAACTAAAGCAAATAATAAAGGTACATATTGATATAAACTTGTCCATAAAATATAAGAAAATTGAAATGGATTGTTGAAGAAATATCCTCTACCTAATAAATACATGAATAAAGTTGGAGCAAATGATAACCATATCCCTATATATCCAAGCAATCTTTGAGAAAAATATGTAAGGTATTGGTTACTTACATAATCATTTATAGTAATATTTAAGACCATTAATAATAAAGTTATAGTCTTTAGATTATCTAAACTTAATTTAATAGTTATAGGTATATCTTCTTCATAAGAAAATTTCTTAATTTCAGAAAATTCACTCATCTCTATTAAGTATAAAATTTCTACCAAATATTACGTTTAGACGAATACTTCCAATATAATGGTTATGGTTATAATAATAATAAAAAAAAA
>NW_027122816.1:11183-58602 GCF_001865355.1 Cryptosporidium andersoni
AAAAAAATAAAATAAAATAAAATTAAAAAGAAATAATATTATATAAATAAATAGTAAAAATATATTAAAAGTTTCAGATATTATATATTATTTTATGATTTATTAATATTTTATATATTCCATGTATGGCATTGGATATATGCATGCATTAAAATATGGTTTTATATTAGACTAAAATACAATTTTGAGGATTTACTGGAAATTATTGTATATTAATAATACAATGAATATTTAAATTTACTATATATTGTATAAGTATTGTTATTCTAAATATCAAATATATAACTTCTGAATAAATCTGAAATACAAATTATGAACTAAGGATAAATTTCAAAGTAACTAAAATTCTATATATAATTTTATATACAACTTTAGAAAATGGAGATTTATAAAAAAGTTGAAATATATTGACTTTTATACTTTATTAAAGTAAATATGGAAAATATAATTTTATTAAAATGGAAATATTAATATCCTAATAAATTAATATTAGTTAATTAATCCTAATAAAGTTATTTTAAGTAATAATCAGGTCAAATATAAATAAATCATATAATTGATTATAAAGGAAAAAAAAAAGTTGGGAGCTTATAAAGATGATAAATTATAATAAAATAAATATTATAACTGACTTAAATAGGATCTGAGTACTGTGAATTATACAACTTATATTATTAGGATATTATTGAAATGGTTTATTTTAAATAGTCATCAATACATAAATATAGTATTATTAAATATGAATAGTAAATGTGATTCAAGTTCAAAATTACAAATAACTATTCAAATTTTGAAAGTAATATCTAATATTTTTATTTTCTGGATTAGTGAATATTATTACATTAATATAGTCTTATTGGAAGGTTTTAATTTTATATTTTAAGGATTTTAACATAAGATTATATAAGTGAATCTAGATTATTAATTAGTAAAATCTTTAATATAAAGAATCCAGTAATATTATTTATAAATTATATTTATATTTTGACCAAATTTATTTTCGATTTTTTTTCTTTTTTTTTTTTTTTTTTAGCTTTAAATGTAGTTATTATATTAAAATGTACTAAGATTTGACTATAAATTATAAATATAACTTAAATTATATATGATAGATATTAGATTTAATATTATTTATAAAATTGTATTTATATTATTATATAAAAATGAAGAATTTAAATTTTAAAATATTTTATTAATAAAATCCTTGAATATTGTAAATTGGGTACTTACCCGGAAAACTAATAATCTTCTGTTTTTTTTTTTTTTTTTACAAGATGTTTTGGTTTAAAAAAAAAATAGATGAACAATGTAAAGAAGAGAACTGTAAAGATAGTCCAGTAAGTTTATAATTAAAATAGAAATATTGCAGTATTAAATATTTTAATTTATAATATAATTATGGTGACTAGATTGATCCTTCAAATTTGGAATTTGTAGAAAACAGACGAGGAAAGCCTCCTAATAATAAAGAAATAGGTAGAGCCACTTGGCTTTATGTAAGTATATATATATAGTCTAATTTCTCCTTTTTTATGTATATAAATATAAATTTATACTTAAAATTTGTTTTAGTTACATACTATTGCTAATCAGTATCCAATAAATCCAACAGAACAAGACATAGAGGTGAGAATAAAATATTTTTTTATAATATAATTTTTTAATTTATCTAATTTCATTATTTTATTTCTAGAAATGGTCCAAGTGGTTCAATTCATTTACAAAATTATATCCTTGTAGACTATGTCGGACCGGAATTTCAAAGGCCATAAAAAATTTTCCACCTAGGTAATTAAATATATATTAACTATAATTTACAGAAATATAAAATTTAGTGAAATTTATTTTCTGTAAATTAAGAGTGAAGATAATAAAATATAATTTGTTTTTGTTTTTATTTTTTAGATTATCAAATAGAGATGACTTTATCTTATGGGTATGTGAATTCCACAATCTAATTAATAAGGATCTTGGTATAGAGACAAAACCATGTAATATAAAGAAACTTATAGAGATGTATCCTTAATATATTAAATAAAAATAAAAAGTATGAATTCTTCAATTTATTAAATTTTTGTTTCTATTGTTAATTTAATTTCTTCTTCTATAATATCTTGATTCTTTGGATTTCTCTTGGAATAAGTACGTTTCTTTATATTTTTAGTATTTAAATTCTCAAAATTATTTTTCTTTGTCTCTTCATTTATATCAATATATTCTTTTTTAAGTATTTTAATTAAAAAATCTACTCGCTTACCTAAATCAGAAGGAGATCTTGATTTTAAGAACCAATCAAATTTCCATATAGGATCCTGTCTTATACAATTTTTTAAATAATCCCAATTTCCATATCCTACAATTGGTATCATATTTAAAAGATATCTATCCTCATCTATGTTAAATTGAATTTTATCTTTTTTAATTAAAGTTACATCTAAAGTTAATTCTTTCCAAGAATCTTTATATTTACATTGTTTCCATCTTATTATATCTTCTATCTCTTTCTTCTTATTTTGAATTTCTTGAATTATTTGAAATTTTTTTTGCCATTTCTCCCAATCAGATAATTCAGAAGGTCCACGTTCAAAAAAAACATTTATATATCTTTTAATTTCTTCTCTATTCTTAGTTCCATTAAATCCCAAATATATATTTTCAATATCTTCACGACCATATAATTCTAATAATTTTATTAAAGTATGTAAATCTTTCCTAGTCCAATTTTTAAATCCTTGTTCTAATAAAAATGCTTTCTCCTCTTTTTCTTCTTGAGATAAATTTCTAATTTGTTTAGAATCAAATTGATCTTGGGATATATTCTCAAAACTACCATCTCTTATTGAAGAACTTGTTGTAGATAGACCTCCATCACTATTTTCAACTTTATCTCCTGTAATATTTATAACTCCTGAAACAATAGCAGCATTATATCTAACTTCTATCTCATGTAATTCTAAAATCCTTCTTCTATTATAAAATTGCCATTCATACATATGAGGTAATTTTGGAATATTTTTTACATGTTTCAATAATATTTGATCAATTAAACGCTGATTTTGATTTTCTATTCTACTTCTACGCCTTCCCTCTCGTTCTTCATTAATAGTACTTATAGCAATATCATTCCAAGCTTGTTTATCCTGCTGTTTCTGTATCTCATTATAATCTATTCCTTCAAATTCATATAAAGAACTAACATTTGAATTAACACTAAAATCTATTAATGATCTTTTTACATATTTTTGAACCTTTACTTGTAAAGATTTTGTTCTTTCTTCACTATTAGAAATAATAGTATCTATATCATCATCTGTAATATTTATATCTTTAGTTTTAAGAATTTCATTTGCACCATATTGTATCATTGTTACTAATTCATTTTTTGATAGAATATTCCCATTATTTTGATTTGTTTTAGAATAATTATTACCTTTAAGTTTACCTTGCTGTATTATAGCTGATTCAAGTTGTAACTTTAAATTAGCTCTTTCTAATATTTTTTCTTCGATAGTATTTTCATGAAGTAATCTATATATATATACTGGTTTTTTTTGACCTATTCTATGTGCTCTATCCATTGCTTGTAAATCTACTTGTGGATTCCAATCAGAATCATAAATTATAACTATATCAGCAGTTGCAAGATTAACCCCAAGACCACCAGCACGAGTAGAAAGTAAAAATATTGATATATCACTATTAGGTTTATTAAAATCAGAAATTTGAGTATCTCTATCTTCAGTAGATGTATTACCATCAATTCTACAATATTTATATTGCCTTATATAACAAAAATCTTCAAGTATATCTAATATCCTAGCCATTTGACTAAATATTAAAATACGGCTTCCATTTTGTAATAATTTCTTAGTTAAACGATCTAACATTATCATTTTACCAGAATTTTCTATTACATGTTCACCAAATGGATCTTCATTTTTATCTTCATAACCATCAAATAAATATGGATGATTACATGCCTTTCTTAATTGCATAGCTAAATTAATTAATCTAACCCTCCCACCACTATCTTTTTCTTGTAAAGCATCAATATTTTTTGATAATATATCACGATATAAAGTTCTTTGCATATTGGTTAATGGTACATATAATAAAATTTCTTTTTTTGGTGGAATATCAATCTCAACTTCTGATTTTATACGTCTTAACATAAATGGACGTAAAATCTTATGTAATCTTTCTATTATTTCAAAACTTTTCTTTTCTTTCTGTTCTTGAGATAAATCTGAAAAGTTATCACTTATTGATTGTAAATCAAATAAAGTTTCAAATTCATCTGATGAAGAAAATATCTCAGGAAATAAAAAATTTAAAAGTGACCAAAGTTCTTTTAAATTATTTTGTAATGGTGTTCCAGTTATTAATAAACGAAATTTAGTTTCTAAATTTCTTACTATTTGACTTAATTTAGATGATTCATTCTTTATGCGATGAGCTTCATCTATAATTACTGAATGAAATCTTTTCTTCATAAACCATGATTTTTCTCTTAAACACATTTCATAAGAAGTAATAATTACATTATAATTTTCATTATTACCATCATTTGTTAATATCTTATGCATTAAAATATTCCTCTCTTCAGAATTACCATGAAACTTTAAAGCTTTTATACATGGACAAAATCTATTAATTTCATTAATCCAATTACCTAAAGTACTCTTAGGAGATAATATAAGATGAACACCATCTATATTTCTATATTCTTTTAAATATGCTAATAATGATATTGTTTGAAATGTTTTTCCTAAACCCATTTCATCAGCTAAAATTCCATTTAATCCACTTTCATATAAATAAATAAGCCAATTTAACCCTTCTAATTGGTATGGTTTAAGCTGTCCACCAGTTATACATGTTGGTTGAAATTGTAATCTTGTATATGATCTATATCCTGAAATATCTTCTTCTGTTTCTTGAAATAATAAAGTATCATCTTCTATATCCATAATATGTCTATGAGATTTTTTCATTGTTGACTTCTTTAACTTTTTTTTATTATATTCTTTAGAATTACTATTATCTTCAGTTGATAAATCCTGTAATTTTGATGTATTTAAAGATCTTGATAATATATAACTTGTATATGATTCACTTTTATCAAGTAATAATTGTAAACAAGATTTTTTTTCTTCATATTTATTTATTTCATTATTATCATTGTCTATTTCTTTTTTTAGTCCTTTAGTTACTTGATTATATGTTTCTATTTCATCCCTAATAAAGTTATTAGTATCATTAGTAGCTATTTCAATTACTTCATTATTTATTTCTAAATTATCATCAATAATAAAGTGGTCACTTTTTAAAGAAGTTTTAGATTGTATATTATTATTAGGAGTTTTTTGTAAGAAAGTACTTTCTTCTCTATAAATATCCTCATCATTTCCAAAAGTTACATTATCATTATCGTTTCCACTTATTATTGTATCTTCTATTCCCATAACTTTCTAATTAAAACATTAAAATTATGTGAAAAAAAAAATCTGCAGAAATTTATGACAAAAATAAGGTAGATTAACTTAGGCGCCTATGTAATATAAATTAGGTACTTTTCTTTACATGTACTTATACCTATAAACTAATATATATTTAGCTCAAATATATATAAGTATACTCTAAATATTAAATATTTTGACTTTAATTTTATAGGTAATCTTTTTTTTCTCTTTCTTTTTTAATATATAAAATCACCTTAATATTTAAAAATAATAGTATAATGTTAGACTTTTTTATTCCTTATTGTTTAGGAGACAATAAATAGAAATTATTTAGTAATATAATCATTATATAAGATAAATCTTAAATACATAATATAATTTTTTCCTCTTTTATTAAAAATAATTTATTATATATTAATATTAATTATTGGATATACCTAGTTCTATATATTCAATTACACTAGATCTTTATAAATAATATAAATAGTATAATTGCTTCAATTTTGACTACATTAAATTAATCTAATTAATTTAAACAATAATATAATCACAAAATTTCTTTTCTCAAAATTTCTATTGGCGCTATATATAAATATAAGTACCCGCTCTATTATATTTAAATGTAACTTTACTAATATACTTAAATTGAAATATATAATGATTAAATTAAAGGATTTCTGGGAAAAAGAAAGTAAAGCACCACTATTACAACGTAATGCTGGTTATTTTAGTCGCGATTCTGAGACTACTGAAAAGCAACTATTAGATGCAGAAGGCTGGCTAGATTTAGCACTAAGACCTGAAAATATATCAAATAAATCATTTCAAAGTAGTGATAATATAGAATTAAAAAGTTATGTGCAATTTGAAATTCCTTTGAATAGAGAATGTGAAGTTATTCTTAAGGAACAAACAGATGATCCAGCAATTAATCGTATATTTAAATTAGATGCAGAAAGAACCTTTTCTGATGATAAAAATAGGCAGAAGATGATACAAGTTTTGAGTACAATATATACTGAAATACAGGATTATCATCAAGGTCTTGGATTTATAGTTGCTTTTTTAATGTTACAACTCAGCCCACAAGATACTGTTAAACTTGCATTAGCATTACATAGATATTATCTACCAGGTTACTTTAAAACAGCTCCATTTAATTATGTTAGAGATGCAAAAGTATTTCAAAAACTTCTTGAAGAAAAATATCCAGAATTAGCAGCTAAGATAAGCAATGCAGCTTGTACTGAAGCATTTTGTTCAAAATGGTTTGTAGGACTAAATGTTCATGTATTACCATTTCCAGCTTTATGTAAATTTTTTGAGTTATTATTAATTGAAGGGAATATTTTTTTATTTAAATTTGCATTATCTATCGTAAAGAATTGTTCACAGGATATTCTTGAAGCTAAGGATACATCTAAGATTTTAGCTATATTACGTTTGGATAACAAATTATATGACGATAAAAAAGGTAAAATTAAACAAGATAATTCTGATATAAAAAGTTCAGAATATGATGGTAGTTTTTTTATACATTTAGTAGAAGATGCAATGGATATTTCTGTATCAGAAGATGATATAGAAGAATTTAGAAAAGTAGTTATAGAAGAGATGAAAATACAAGAAGAAAAACGTAAGCAAGTAGAAGCCCTATTGGATTTTGATAATGATGAAATAATTTTTTCGGATGAAGAATAAGATATTATGATGAATTAATTAATATCTTAATTTGTATTTTGAAGTTTGTTTTATAATTCAAAAATATGTAATGAATATATAATATTGTTATTTATCAGTTAATTTTACTTTAAATAAAAAATGACTCTTAAGAAGATTTTATATTGACTATTAATATTAAATTGTCGATAATAATAATTTATTAATATTTTATAAAGTTAATGGTAAGTTATATCTAGAAATATTACCATTATCTAACTTGGAAATAAATTTGGAAAAAATAGGGGGAGAGGGAAGAAAAAAAATGATTTTTTTTTAGTTAATCTAGAAAAGTAAATTATAATGATATAAACTTAGAATAATATTATTTTAAATTATAGAATTAGTTTGTATATGTTCAATCTAAGAATGTCTATAAAATACTAATAAGATTATATAAAAGAATAATCAATGATGATATAAAGATTAATTTTAAATTTAATGTAAACTTTTTAAATTATTAGTTTCATTTGTATTATTGAGGAATACTAAGACAGGAAAGAAAGAAATAGTATAAGTACAAGTACTAGATTTATACATTAAAGGATTATCAATATATTAAAGATATGAATAGTATAAAATTAGAATCTAATTTTTATAGGGATTATTTTTATCATTTAAGATATGGTTAACTACTATTTGGAGTTACAAGAAAAAGAAAAAAAAAGAAGATAATATTCGGTATATATACTTAAGTAGATCTTGCAATTATTTAAGAATGATCATATTATAAACTAATAAAATAAATTCAAAATATCTTATTAAATTAGTAATTATAACTTTGATTAGCCCATTGATTATTTTGGGTAGAATAATCATTATTATTGTTATTGTTATAAGAATTTATATTGTTATCATGGGTATTTATGGAATTATATTGAGGTAATGTTTGTAATTTGCCATATATTTTATTCCAAAATTCAGACTCACTATAAGCTATATTCATCTGTTTTTTGACAAATTCAATGATAATATTGTTAAATATTTGAATTTTCCCAGAAAAAAAGTGTGGCATTTCATGAATAACTAATACAACTCTACCAGCAGCCAATAAAGTTCTCAATGCTGATTGATCCTCCTTATATCGATCTAATTTGGATAAGTTTCCATCAGAAGAAAATGAACTTTCACGTGATTTAGAAGAAAATAATGAAAAACCATTTACAATTCCTTTTGCTGCAGAACTAACTACACTTCCAAGTGTACTTGATGCTGATAATGTAGTATTTGTACTTCTGATTGATGCTAAGGATTCAGATACATTTGAATTATCTTCATTATTATCATCTATTTTTTGTGATGGATTTATTAATAATCCCTGAAGTTTTTCTAAAGTTTGAACAGCTTCTAATATACATTCTGTATCATTTAACTCTCTTGTTAAACTTGATTGTAAAATATCATAATTTTTTTGTGGTGATACTGATAAAATAGATATTAAATGTTGAAATACAGGAGATAAATCAAGACGTGAAGATAAATTCACATTATATAAGGAGGAATTAGTCGAAATGTATTGTTGCTCATTTGATACTAAACTACTTAATAATGGTGATAATTCACGTAAAGCATTAAATCCCTTATTACCAGTAGAGGATATTGTTGAGAGATATTCACATAATTGCTCTAATATTGAAAATTGTGATTCCAAATATTGCGAAAATTGACTAATTACGCTGACATCAACGTTAGGTACTGAAAATCTATTATTTAATCTTCTATTTGAAGAATTTGATTGTATATCTATTAAAACATTATCAAAACTATTAAAATATTGAGTTACAATATCAAATAATGGACGATTTGCTTCTTCTCGTTTTAAAGATTCCATTCCACTTTCACCCCTATTAAGCCAAGTTCGTACTAGATCTGAATTTGCAAGATAATCTCTATTAAATACTCGACGTAAGAACTCTTCTAAACCACGCCTTCTACATTCTATAAATTCCTTTTCAAATCTACCAACTTTCTTTTTACGAGGTATAGGTGGGATAAATACACCTGGAAACTGTAAAACTAGAGATGATCTTAACCATTCAAAATCACTATAACGTTTTCTTGTAGAAAAATTACTTCCTTGTATAGTTCTTCCTGATACCAAGTACACTGTATATTTTCCTAAACCAATAGATTTATTTTCAGGATTAGTTACGCTGACTTCATAATTTGTATATACAGGTTCTGCCCCCCAATCAGACATAAAATGACTAGTAAGTTCGCCTTCATTACCAGTTACATCTGTACCATCATTCACACTTTCAGGAGACATCATATATATTTTAGTTCTTCTTATGTAGAATTACTTCAATGTAAAAATAAAAAGGAAAAGAACAAAAATCCTTATTATAAAATATGGTACCGCCAAAACTAAAACGCGGAAAATAGAAATAAATTAACCTTAGAAATTAAATTTTTACCCACTTAAGTTTGTTAAATTTGGGGGTACTTCTTTTTATTAAATAATATGTGAAATTTTCAATTAGTATAGTAATAATTGATCTTAGTGAGTTCAATATTCTTAACTTAAGAATTTATTGGTCAAAATTAGTATTACCTATAATAATAACTTGAATACACTAAGATCCAATATTAAAATAAGAAATTTAATAATTTTAAATTACTATATAGTCATCTTAAAATGTATCTCTATAGTACTATTTTTTTAGTAAATATTATATATACAGGGGAATATATAGATAATCTAGTAAGTTCTATATATATTAGAAACATATAAATATAATTTATAAATTAGTAGTTATTTTTAAATTCTTTAAGGGGTTACATCTTATTTACCCCATGCTGCCCTAGTATAGTAACCAGAATTTTGCGGGAAACTTTTGCATGCATTTTTTTTTCTTTTTTGCATATTAGTTTGAACGTGAACTACAAAAATTACAAAAGTCAGATTATTTATAAATATATGAAAAAATAAAAAAAATTATACAAAAATTAATTTTATAATTTATACTAAGATTATTCTTTTAAATGATCAGTCTAAGGTGGATTTTGAATATTTTGGTTTTTAGTATTTTCTTATTCTTTTTACAGGGTATAAAAGGTGATTTACCTATTCATGCAACAACAGCAGATATTGTAGGTAGATGGACCTTTAAGATTTCTGAACCGTTGGATAATTGGGTCAATGGTTGTGGTTCAGGAGTCCCAAATAAGAATACTCAGAATTTGCAACCTAGTTTAGTTGATTATAATAAATGGCTTAAGGATCATACCTCAAATGAACTAATTGAATATAATTTAATACTTACAGATATATTAAATAGTAATTCTTATAATGAATCATTAGGGAGAAGGAAATGGAATCAGTTAGCTGTAAAAGATCTTAGTGGAGAAATAATAGGAGGCTGGACAATGGTTTATGATGAAGGTTTCCAAATAAAAATTGGAGATAAAAATATTTTTGGATTTATAAAATATAGCTTATTAGATGAAAAAAATTGTAATCCATATGATGGAGATAATGAGCTACCGTCGGGTGAAACATTATGCTACGAAACAGATCCCTCAAAATTACATTTAGGATGGTATTATGATAGTGCAAATAAGAAGCGAGCTTGCGTATTTGGATATAAATCTGATTCTGAAAATAATACTTTAGATAAACTTAAGAATTTAGTCGAGGTACCAGTTAAAGTAGCAATTCATAAGGGAATTAGATCTTTAACTACATCTTTACAGTCAATAGCTAAACTTTATAACGAAAGAATAGAAACAAGTTGGACAGCTAGAAATTCTTTTAGTATTGGAGAATTAGCATTTTCTCATTATCCATATTATTTACATACAATGAATTCAAAAAAAATTTATAGGAGACTTTTTGATAATAAAAATGAAGTAACTTCTTTTATGGAATTATCATCTAAAACTATTAATGAAATGAATTCTGATTCAGGTATATTTGCATGTTCAGTACAACATGAAGAAAGTGATATTGATTTACCATCAAATTTTTCTCATGGAGATCCATTTTTATCAAGTGAATTTGAAGATATTTCATTGAACCAAGGAAATTGTGGATCGTGTTATGCAATTTCATCAGCTTATATATTACAAAAACGTTTTGAAATTGCACTAAGAAATAGACTTGGAAAAGATGAGGAATTTCCTAAGATAGAACTTTCAGCTCAATCAATCCTTTCATGTTCACCATTTAATCAAGGATGTGATGGAGGTTATCCATTTTTAGTAGGTAAACAAGCATTAGAAATTGGTATTTCATCTAATGATTGTATGGAATATGAAGCTACAGACAATAAAGAGTGTCATTTTTCACCTTATATTGGTGATTACATTATAGAAAAGGATGGATGTACTGAATCAGAACGTTGGTTTGCAAAAGATTATGGATATATTGGAGGGTGTTATGGTTGTAGTAGTGAAGAAAGTATGAAGAGAGAGATATATCACCATGGTCCAATAGTAGTAGCAATGCATATAGATCCTTCATTACTAGTATATGAAGACGGTATATATGATGTAACTCCTAAAAATCATGCTAAATTCTGTGATTTACCAAATAAGCAATTAAATGGATGGGAATATACTAATCATGCTATAGTAGTAGTAGGATGGGGTGAACAAGAAACTTCTGAAAGTACTGATAAAATACCATATTGGATTATTAGAAATTCATGGGGGAAAAAGTGGGGTAACAAAGGCTATGCAAAAATAAGAAGAGGTAAAAATATTGGTGGCATAGAAAATCAAGCAATATTTATTGATCCTGATCTATCCCGTGGAAAAGCTGTAGCCATATTAAATAGTAGTTCTATCAGTACAAAAGAGAAGATATTACCTAATATTGGAAGTACAGATCTTAATACAAATAATATAGAAGACATAGGAAGAGTTGAAATAGAAAATGATGGATTAATGAACTTAAACTAATGAACAGTTACATAAGGTGCGCATATAAATAAATATGAACTTAAAAAAAAAGAAAAAAAAAAAAAAAAGGAAAAGTATGTAGTGTGGAACAAGAAACTAATTATATTAGATATAAATTCATTTATAAAATATAATATCTAATTATGGCTCTCTATTATATTATGGGTAGGGAATTTTCAAATTTCTCTATAATTTTGATGAAACACTTTGTGTGGTATATAAGTAGCGGAATTAAGCGCAATAGCACATCCTAAATATTAGTGGTTTATAATAATTAATATAAAAATTTACTACTGGAATTATATTTGTGGAATAGAAGTAGAAGTAGTAAACAAATGGAGATAATGAGTGCTAAAAGATCAATTTCAGCTTCAAATGAAAGCTTTAGAGATATAAATTATATGATACAGGAAGTTGTCAATGAATTTTCAGATTTTAAATCAGAAGATGAAACACTATCAAAATTAACAGCTGAAATAAATAAATTAGACAAATATATCTCAAGTGTTTATGATATATTAAAAGATTCTGTTGAGAGTAAGTTGAGAAGTGGGACTTCTGAGTATTCTCAATATAGAATATAAAATTATATTTAAACATCTTGTATTTCTTAGATATTCGTAAAAATGAAGAAGCTTATAAAAAGGAACTAGAAGATACAAATTTTGAAAATTCAATATCTTTTAATACAAAAGATTCAAGTGAAGAAGAGAAGTGTTATCAATTGTCGAAATATTGTGAGGAAATTGAATTGGAGTTATCAAAAATTCATAATCAGCATGCAGTATTACTTGAAAAGAAAAAACAACTATTAAAGTCAATGAGGGACTCTGAGGAAATGTTCATTGCAAAACGCAAAATGTATCAAAATATTTCATCAATTTCATGGTCCAGCATATCTGAATTATCTCTAAAAGGTCACTTTATACCACCAAATGCTCCTCATTTTACTGAATCTTTTCAATTACAACTATCTGAAAATAGTAAGTTTATGGTAAATCTTCAAATTGATAAATTTTAAAGTAACATCTTCTACTTTCTCTTTTAGATCGAATTACAAATGCTGACTATCTGTGGGGTGAGATTAAAAGATTTGTTTAATAGGCTACCAATATATATATACACAAATTCCACCAGTTAAATTCTTTCTTTTCATTTACAAATTTCTATATTTATTTAATCAAAATTATTTTGGAAAATTCATGGCAAGCTCAATTTGATCTTCAGGATATAATATACTTAGAATATACCAAAATATGTAATTTGCAGAAACTAATATAAGGTATACCTTTCCAATAACTGGACCACAGCTTGCTATCCTTGAAAGTATTTCAATTAATCCATTACAAGGTCTTTGAATAGTATCATAATATACTAATTCTGTCATATTAGCTACATCATGCCAACTATACATCTTAGATACTCTATCATGTAGTTTCTCAGGATCAACTTCCCCACTTCTTATCATATCTATTGCATTAATTAGCTTATTTACCATAGAACTTACTGAAGGTTTTGCTAATTTTAATATGTCACTTGGAAGAACTTCTGGGATACCACCAACATTTGTTGATACCACAAGTAATCCACATGATGCAGCTTCAACAATAGATATACAAAATGCTTCTGTTAATGAAGTATTTAAAAATATATGACCTTTTTGAAGAGTTGAGCATATTTGAGAACTAGGAATCTCACCCAATAATTCTACTCTATCATGAAGATTATAGTTATCACGCATTTCATCTAAAAGAATTCTTTTTGGTCCATCACCACCTATTAAAAAGTTTATATTTGGATCCAAATTACATATTATTGGTATAATAGATGCAAGTAAATCTACACCCTTTCTGTAAGTCATACGACATATTGATACTATAACAACTAAAGAATCTTTTCCAAAATATCTATTATTTAAATTTGGTGTAAAACGGCTACTATCTATTGCATTTGGTACTACAGTTATATTTTGAGGATTAATTGAAGCTCTATAAATAAGATTCTTTTTATTTGTATATGATACACAAATAATATCATCAACACAAGATAATGAAATCTTTAGTATATTATTTACATGAATTGAATCGAAATTTGATAATCCAAATAAAGAATGATCAGTATATACAACTTTATAACCCATTGTTACTGCATGAAATATACATTCTAGAGCTAACATTGATACTGCCTGATGGCCATGAACAATATCAATTTCTTCTCGAATTAAAATTTGACGAAATAATGGTAAAAGAGAGAAAAAACTTGGAAATATTACATTATCATGCATACATATATGAGGTAAATAATAAACTTTTAAACCACTTTCCATATATCTTACACCATATCGATTACTTCTACTATGTGTTACAACTATAACCTTAAATCCACGTATTATTAGACATCGTGATAACTCATAAATATGCATTTCAACACCACCTAGGCCTGGATAAAAGAAATCTGATACCATACATATATTTGGTAGTTTATTTGTATTTCTAATTTTAGAATTCCATATAGTATTCTTATAGTTCATGTTAACTTTCTTATCAACTTTAAAACATTAATATTTAACCAATACATGCACTTAATTATTATATATTCATCATCATCCATATTTACCTTATTTCATAATTCTTTATAATTAATAAGTAATAGTAATATATACTTCTATTATAACAGGATCTCGTGTACAATAATTATAAATGTCTCATATTCCCAAAAATGCGCTATTATTAATTCATGTATCACTAAATGTAGAAAATAAATTCAGTATTAGATTATAATCCTTATTTAATTATGAATACTAGTTTAAAAGAAAAATTCAATATATCTTATTGCTTAAAGCCTAATAATATTTAAATTAATAATATAATTAATAACTCACTTAGATTTTTTATAATTATAAAAAGCTTGAAATATTCCAAATAAGACTTATATTAAGTTGTCATAAATCCATTGATACATTCATTTTCTTAATATCTAAAAGTTATAATTATAATTCATTAGGAATCATATTATATTAAATTAAGATGAAGTATAACTTACTAGCTAACTTATTTAATCGTCTTTGAGCTCTTTTATCAACTTTTGATTGTTTCCGTACTTTTATTATCTTTATATCTGTACTATTTGACAAATTTCTAAAGTCAGATTCTATAACCTGTTTATTAAATGATATCTTTCTAAGTCTCTTATTTTCAGATTTCTCACGCATATCACGTTCTTTATCACGTAACCAATCTATATATGCCTTTTTCTTATTTCTATTATTTTTTCTAGCCATTTTTTTTTCTTTTTTCCTTTAATTTTATGTTTTAAGGATTAAGAGTCTTATATTACTACTCTCCTACTTCTATAATATTAAAATGTGTTCTTTACCGCCTAATACGGTTTTGTATCATTCTCTTCTAAACAAAATATTTATTATTAAAAAATTATGATTATTTAATAATATACTATACATATCTAAAATCAATAAAATAAATAGTAATATATACTCCCTAATTATACTTAAATAAATATATAAACCCTAATTTTTTTAATAAAATATTTTATATTATACATTGGTAAATATAAAATACTATTACACACTATAGCGCTTGTGTGAATATATAGCGCCTGGGGTGCTGCATTTCCCTTTGTTCTTTTAGTTTACATTTGGGTTAACTTGTTCTTGACAAGATTTTAAAAAAACTTTATTATTATTATAAAGGTCTGAGATGACGTATACCATACTAAAAACCCATCCCGTATGTATTAAGGAGAATTGATTAATATTGATATGGCATATGTTTATGAATCAAGTACAAAATTAAGACCTGTTGCTGACTTTAATGATGACAGATGGGTTGCATTATCAACTGCAGAATTTAAACGTACATTAATTGATCATGATATAACAGAGACTAGTAAATCTTCTGATACTACTTCTGTTAATGAGGGGGAGGTTTCAATATATCCAGAAGCACTTAGATATCACTTCAAAGATGCTTGTAGTTTTGATGAACGTGTAGAAGAAACAGAATTTGGATTTGTAGAAGAAGTAGAGGAACAAATACAACCTTGGGATATTTCTCAAATTGATGAACATGTTGAAATCCGCGTTACTAAAGATAAAGGACGTTGTCTATATGCTCGTAAAAGTTTTAATCCTGGTGATATAATATTTGCTGAAAATCCAATTTTAGTAGTAACACCAGATATTGCTCAGGAAATGTATGATTTCTTAGAGGAATTAAATGAATCTGAAACTTTTTCTTTACCTCCATTATGGCATTTAGCCGCATTATGCACTTTAACTATGCTTGATGAAGAAACAAAACAAGCTTGTCTTGATAAATGGGTTCCTGATCCATATGCTGAACCAAGTCATGATGTAATTAAAGTAATTGAAAATTCTGGTTTAGATATTGATCCATATATGTATGAACGTACCCTAGGAGCATGGCGTTATAATTCATTTAACCATACATCAAATAATGGTATTGTATTATATAATAGAATTAGTATGATGGCTCATAGTTGTGCAGCAAGTTGTTGTTGGCATTATGGAATAGAAAATACATTTGTATTAAGAGCAAAAACTAGATTAGAAATAGGAGATGAAATAACAATATCTTATATTGCAGATGATGATTTATTTAAGTGTTCAAAAGTTAGGAGGAATTTACTACTTAATTGGCTTTTTTATTGTCAATGTTCACGTTGTAGTGATCCTGTTGATTTATCTAGAGGATTACGATGTGCTTCTTGTGGTGTTGGGACTGTTTTTTTTAAAGATAATGAGACAGGAGAAACATTATCTACTAGTTGTAATGTATGTAAAACATGCCCTCACCAAGATATTATACTTAGTTATACAGATTTAGAATCTCAATACATATTGAGATTAGAAGAAACTGATAAGACTGATATTGAAGATATTGAAAATGTATATATTGAAGCTCAAAAAGTTTTTACACAACATTGGATAATGTATGAATTAGATACTATGTTATTTGAAGCATATAAAGATATTCAACAGTATGACAATGCATTACCTTGTCTCTATAACCGACTTAATTATGTTAGAAGTACCTTTCCTGATTGTACATATACTTTAGCTTGGATAACAGAAGAACTTGGTGATATCCTGAGTATTCAGTACAATGAAAATAAATTATCACATAAATCTAATCATCAGCTAGCTGCAATCCAACGCAACTTTTATGATACATGGTGTTACCTGAGCATCTTGACAGGTCCTAATCATCATTTTACAAATGCTGCTAAATTGAAATATGAAGCGACATGTGAATAATAAATCTTACAAATTTCTTAATAAAGCTTTTAGATGTTATTAATTAATTTAATTTTTTTTTCTAATATCCCTTTAATATTAAATATTCAGATAACAATACTTTTTTATTTTTTAAAGAAAACTTTTTTAATATTAAATTATTGGATATAGATTTTATTTTACAGAAATCCCTAAAGCTTAGATTTTGTTTAGTCATTTTAGCGGTTACACTAAATGATACCTATTTGAACCACCCATAACTTTCATTCTTTCCTAACGAAAATATTTCAATTAGTAAATATTGTTTATGACTAAATGAGGGGAGGTCTATTGGCATCTAGCATATAATAAAGGCAATGGTATCTAATAATGTTAATCATTTAGATACTAATAATATACCTTGTTGTATTTTTCATGATGATTTAAGTAGTGGTATATTTCGTAAAAATGGTTTCCAAAAGCCTTTGCAAGTATTACAAGTACTTCTATGGCTTATATTTGCATTAAATTTGTTACTTTACTACATTTTTATAATTCCATCATTACCATTAAGTGCTATGATATCTATGGCAATTATTGTAGGACTTATGAGTATTACAACTTTTACACTTGCATGGAAAGTAACTTCAAATAATCCAGGATTTTCTGATACTAATAATGATAATAATTCATCATTAGATCAGCCATCTATTTCTAATAATATCTATAGATGTGATATTTGTGGTATTTATAATAATAATTGTAAGCATTGTAGACTTTGTAATAAATGTATACCCAGATATGATCATCATTGTAAATGGTTAAATACTTGTATAGGAGAAAAAAATTATGGTTCATTTTTTTTTCTTATAACTTTTGTTTTCTTTTTATTGGGTTGTATTATTACTTCATCCTTAGCTTCTATAATATGTGAAGCATTTTATGGTTCTACAAAATATTATTGGAAAAAAAGACTTTTGTTTTGGTCTCCAACTGCTTTCTACATTATTGGTGTATTTTTGATTATATTTAATCTTCCATTCTTTTTTTTAGATGGTGAACTATGTATTCTTCATTGCTATCTTGTATATAGAGGAGTAACAACACATGAATACTTAACTAAAGTAGTCGTAGAAGATATTTCTTCTACAAGAGATAATATAACTTCTTGTAAAAGTGGTAAAGAATTTTGTGATCGTATTGCATTATCTGTAGATTGGATTATTGCTGATCGTAAAAAAATTGAGCAGCGTAAACGTAATATTCAAGAAAAAAATGCTAATATTGAACTAAAAAATCATAATTCTCTTGATATTGATATTTTTCCTGAGATTAAAGAAGGGAGTAAAGAAACAAATTCTTCTTTAGTTGAACTTCCTCAAAATATTAACAAAATATGGATCTCAAGATATTCTGGCTTATCTTCTGATTTAGGTTGCAATATGGAAATTATTGAAAATAATTAATATTACTTTAGTCATTTCAGAATACTGATTTTAATATTCTATATTATAATATATCATTTATTACCAATTTTTTTTTTATTACCACTACTAATACTAATTGTATTATTATTATTATTTAATGATAGTGCTTTTAGCACATAATCTGCAGCACCCATATATTCTTTACTTTGATATTTCTTTGTTGTTATTGTATTTATTATATGAGAATACTGAAATATTCGTATAATTGATTCTACAATCCTGTATTGATTCTTTAAATTGTAATCATATTTGAAATTAGAAATTGTATTTCCTTTTATTTCAACTTGATCTAAACATAATGATATGATGTAATTTTTTTCTTTATTACAATTAAATTCTATACATTGTCTAGCAACATATATAGCTGCTAATGCTTGTTCCAATGGAGAATATTGCATTAATTCAATGTCATAAAGACAAATCTCTAATATATAACTACAAATATAGTATTCAAGTATTTTTTTACTATTATTTCCAAAATTTTGTACTTTCTTTGCCTTATACATTTCAAGTAATAATTGTAAAAAAGTTATTGGTATTGGTGGATTTAATTTAAAAGTAAGTACTTTAAGTATATGACGCTCTAAATTAAGTATAGTTTTTGGAGGGATTGAAGAACGCTTACATAATTCCTTATGACTAATATGAACAACTTCTTCAACCTTTGCAGCCAAATATACACACGAATAAGCTAATTCCCTTATTTCTTCAATAGCTGTTATATTCCAAAAAAAATTATCTTTACAAAGTGTATTATCAAAATAATATATTGATGTAAATAAAATTTCATTTCTCATACGTTGTAACCATATTAAATTAGATAATTCATCTAGAATATTTTTTCTAATAAAAACTAGAGGAACTTTTTGATTATTTATCCATTCATTTGAAGAAGTTTTATAAGGACTGATACATATTTTACATTTTGAAATATAAAAGTTATATACTTCTGATGTATAATATTGTTTTTCTTGTGCTTTTAAACGTTCCCAAACTATTTCAACTGATGTATTATTATTATTATTATCATTATTATTATATAAATATTCACTTTTTAATTGTAAAATTTCATCCTCAAAATATGAACACTTTTCAAATTCATTTATTTCAACTCCTTCAGATTCTGAAGAATTTTCATTAGAAGTTTCCAACTTTTTATTTAACAACCTAGATTCTACTATATTAATTGGTTGTTGTGTTTGGATTGAATTAGATATGTTACTTTGAGTAGAAGTATTACTTGGAACTTCTGTACTTTCAATTTGTGACTGAGATATTACCCAATTTTCAGAATCTTGATTTAATGATTCAATTTTTAAATTCTTCAAATTTTCATTTTGTTTTACTTCATTGGAATTATATCCTTTCCCCATTATAGATGCGAAAATATTATTATATTCAAATTTCGATAAATTAATTGGTTGACGTTTATAACCTTGATCCTTTAGAAATAAGCAATCACTTAATGCTTCTATTGATTTATTATTTGAATATATTGTATGAACTTCGTGTTGTGAAGTTTTTCTTTTGGGATTTCTATTCATTGCAAATATAAATTCATACCAAATTTTGTATTACAAAAAAAAATAAAAATAAAAAAAGTAAAAATATCTAATAAGTTGATATTATTTATTTTATAATTTTAATTTTGTGAGAATTTTACTTTTATTTTTACTTTTTTCTTATTATTATATGAAAAACTTTTTAGTGGGGCATGCAAATTAATATTAGTATTGCATGGATTCTATTATAAACATTTACTCCAATCATAAAAATATTTTTGTTATTAATGTCTTAAATATTATTCTATAGTAATAATTAGCATTAAATTTACAATTTAAAGTTGAAAACTTATAGATAATAAGTCATATGTAAAATATGCAATAACCATAAGAATAGATTGTAATAATAGAGATACAAGAAAAAGTGTCCATATATACTTCTAATAAAGTAGATTAAAAGTTAAAAAAATTTTAAATTATAATTAATGTATTACTTACCTTACAAGAGTTATGTAAATGTGATGCCTTTGTACGACAAAGCTCTTTGAGAAAAAAGGTCAATTTGGAAAATTTAATAATTAATAATTAATAACAAGCTTACCATATGTTAAATCCTTTAAAATTTGTTCTGATCCATTAAAACCTTCTTTATCATGAAATTTTCCATTATTTATACTTATTTCATCTATATGAAGCCAAGATACAGGTGATAATGTTGAAATTATACCATCAATATTGCCTGGTTCATCTAAATAGAGCTATAATTAAAAAAAAAAAAAAAAAATAAGATTAACGGTTAATAAAAAAACATATATATATTCATACATGTTCATTCCCATTAATTATTTTGTGAAATCCATCTATATTAATTCTATCCATTATTGTTAAAATAATTTTGTACCAAATATTAATAAAATGTCAAATATTAACTAAACCGCCTTATAAAAGGGGTCAACGGTAACCTCTGATATTTTGCATGCAAATTTAGTATTCTGAAAAATTATAGTCCATAATAATAATATAAAGTATATTTAAATAAAAAAAATAATATATAATAATATAATATAAATCTAATAAGTAATCACTTATTATTAATTATTTTTTTTATATATATAATAATAAGAATATGTAATATATCCTTTTGGTGTCTCAGTTATAATGGAATCAAATATTGGTTGTCCTAATTGTATATAATTATTTAAATTTAACCAATTTTTAATATCATTAATAAAACTACTATGTACAATAAAGTATGTTGGAAATGGACCACATATTTTTTTCAAAAATCTATAATGAAGGCATGAATCATTTACATTTTTAATAGTTGTAATTTCATTATGGAACCAACCAGTATATATATTTTTCTTTGATAATTTAGGAATAATATAAGGTGAAATACAATTAGAATAATTGAATTGATTAAAATGATTTGAAATAAAAACTGAATCTAAAAAACTAGTTATATTATTTGAATACCAGAGACGAGAATTCCAATTTTGAGCATTATTAATAGGAGAACAATCAAAAAATCCCATTTGTATTGGTTTATAAATATATGAATAAAATGGATACATATGACATTGTGAAATAAAAAAAATTGAACTATTAGATATATTTGGTAAGCTCAAAATAACTTTAATAACACTTTCACCTCCTCTTTGGTGTAATAATGAAAAATAAATAGCAGGTATTAATTGAAAAATGATAATAATTAATATAATAATTTTTATATATGAATAATTATATTTTTTTGAAAAATAACGATTTATACAGTAATAAATACCAATAGTAGTTGTTACAATTAAGAATGGAAAATATGGTAATATAAACCTATATTCTTTATGAGAGGAAAAGGATAATAATATAATAACCAAAAAAATTGATAGAAGAATTGCTTGAAATTTTGAAATAAATTTTAACTTTTTATTCTGATTAAATAAAATACAATATAATCCTAATATAAAAAAAGGAATATATGAAAGCAACAAAGATATAGGGCATTCCAAAAAATAATAATGCCAAGAATTATTACCAAAAAAAACCCCTGGATTACCTAAAAGATTGAAATTAAAGAAATTAATCATTGGTAAGACAAATTTACCATAAAACCACCAATCTGCAGAAATCATAATAATTATTGAAATTGATACAATAATAAAAGATTTTAATAAGAAATAATAAAATCTACAATAAGAATACTTTAAAATTATATGAATAGAATAAAAAAAGAATATTAGAAACCAAAATATAACTGATGAATGTCTAATTAAAACACTTATTGAAGATAAAATCAAAGTAAAGAATTCATTTTTATTGATATTTAAATTTTTTTCTGGTAATATAGATAATAATAAGAAATACATTGACCAAATATTTAAACAACATTCTAATGTTTGAGAATAAGTACGACATAAGCAAAAAAAATTAAACCAACTAAATATACTTAAAGAAAGAGCTATTAAATCCATATTATAAATTGTCGAGGGTATTTCAAATATTTTTATTTTTAATTTAGATGTTAATAAAAATGTAAATTTAGCAGTCCCAATATCTGTTAAAAACGCAAAAAATGCTTGGAATAATCTAGGTATATAAATAATAAATATAGTATTTGATATATTTATAATATTAAATATTTTATATATAAGAGCAAATAAAAGTGGGTATATTATACTCCTTAAAGCAATACAATGATCCCATTCCCATGTAAGAAATCCATATCCAAAAACGATTTGATAAGCAACTTCAAGTGATTGCCAATATTCATCAGGATTAAATGTTGTTTTTATTAAAAGAGAATTTATTATACGAAAAGAAACTAATGTAAAATAAAACCATTGTCGATGATATAATATATATTTTTTAGAGAATTTAAAAAAAGAATAAGATTTCATCTAAATAAAAAGAATTTTTATATAAAAATTAATTACCTAATAATAATGATAGTTATAGTTATAATAATAATTATTATAATTATATATATAAAATATATTTAAATTATATAAAAATCTTAAACATTGCGGTATTTATAAAAAAAAAGAAAAAAAAAAAAAAAGAAATTTAACTTTTCATTATAAATATACTGTGATTTATATTTTATTTTTCATATATTATTTATCTAAGTCTTAATATTTCATAGAAGGTTATTAATTGCAGAATTAGATATCTTTATAGCCAAATGAGGATTAGTTGAAGTAAGATATTCGAAATCCCTACTTCTTATAACTATAGAAGCATGATTAGCTGCAAATTCAATACAATAATCCACTATAGTATTTGCATTGTACCTATTTGCAATATCTGCAAGCTTACATACATTACTTATATCTGTATAATTTCGAATTTTGCTTTCACAGATTCTAGATAAGGACTTCATATCATATATATCTGCAAGATGCATTATATTACATAATATCTCAACATCAATCTCATCTAAATATGATGTATAAAGAAACTTAATAATTGCATAAAATTCTCTTTTACAAATATGATGTAGATATATTGTTTCTGAAGAAGATTCGCGCATACCAACTTTAAACATAGCTTTAAAATAGCTACTTTGAGCTATTAAAATACATTTATGGGCATAGAGAGTCTCACCATTTTTAAGAATAAATACAACATCACTAAAATCTGGATTGTCAACAAGACAACCCAAATTTCCAAGCATTGGTAATGATATTTTTCTATTATGAAATGAATCCAAAAATTTACTAGTATCTAATATATAAGCATCTGCTAACCAATTTTTTCCATCATATCCACCAAATAAAAAAATCTTTCCAGGACCTATTGTAGTAGTGGAATGTCTTTGTCTTGGGCTAGGAGCCTGATTTTCAATTCTTTGTTCCCAACGTACACTTTCTGGTAAACTTGTAATATCAAGGATATATAAACAGTTACTCCGAATTCCTCTACTATATCCTCCAAATACTATTATAGTATTATCATCTATAATATTAGTAGTATGCCCTTTTCTTGCAGGTGGACAAACTCCATACATTTTTGGTTTACTAAAAGTATTAGTAGATAAATTAAAACATAATACTTCATTTACACTAGATTTTCCAGAATGCCCCCCAAAAAAAACTATATTTTTACTATTAGATACTGTACAATGACCATTTCTACCAAATGGAATCTTCCCTTCAAGTCTAATTTCAGACCACTTTTTAGTTACTAGATCAAACATCCATAGATCATTAAAACAATGAGATCCATTATATCCACCAAAAAGGTATAGTTTATTAAAAACTCTACTTAATGTATGACAGGCTCTAGCAGGAGGATTTGAAGTATTTTTACAAGGGGCTAATTTTTTCCATTCTCCTACTAGACATTCATTTACCTCTATATATTCATAAAAATCTGATTTTAAAATTTCAAATTGGAACATATCATCAAGCCAAATTTCACCATTATGACCTCCATGTATTATAAGAGTATTTCCATAAGAAGCTGAAGCATGATTATTCCTTGGGGAAGGTCGATTATCAGATGAAGTTAATTTTTGCCACTTAAATTTAGGAACCATATATAGCATTTGTAAATCATCCAAAGCTTCTAAACCATTCCATCCCCCAAAGAAAAATAGCTTATCACCTATTTTATCACAACTATGAGCTGCACGTGGAGTTGGAAATTCCCCATCTATTTCAGGACTATACCAAGGTGATATATCAAGCATATTTATATTCAAATCTCTAAAAGATTCTCAAATCTTCGAAATATGTGATTTTTTCCCTTTCCTTCTTTTTTTTTAATTTCAGAGTTTTCTATAACAAAGCATGGGAATTTATTTTACTTTGACCTAAATCTATTTATTGGCGGTAAATTATCTAAATTATTTAGGAGAAAAAAAGTAGAAAGTTTAAATATTTATAAGTTATAAACAACTTCATTGTGATTTATTAAATAATTAGAATGATAAGATTCTTAGTATTTTTTTTATCTTATTGTATTTATTTAACTAAAAAGGCTTTTCAATGTAATAATATATGGGATTTTTTTTTAATATTTGGAAATCTTAACTAATAAGATAATTCACTATATAAGCTAAGTATATATTATCTGTATCTAGTATTATCTTATTATTGAGGATAATACCTCATAATTGAAGCTTTCGAAACATTAATACTACAATAATACCTGCAATAACACATAGAGTTAACATTGTATATGCCATAAGCCAAAAAATATCTCTACTAGCTTCTAATCCACTCTGAATATTCATACCAAATATTGATGCAATTGCAGCTACAAATCCAACACATACATCAACAATATCAAGACTTAATTCACTCTTTAAAAATGTATTTCGGATCGTTGCAAGGTGGATTTGCATTATTTCTACAGCATCATCCAATTGCTCATCTAATCTATTTACAGCCTTTACTAATCCCTCAATTTCTTGTTCATAACATTCTAGCAATATCTCGGAATTAATAAATGTATGGTTAAGAGGACGATCCCAACTTTCAGGTTTAGCCCAAAACTTGGATATCTCAATTCTAGCAAGTAAATCATCATCATCTAATATTTCTTTTAATGCTTCATATACACCATGAATTCTATCTCTTAAGGAATCAAGTCGTTTTCTAATATCATTGATTTCATGAATTTTTTGTGTAGATGTTGGATTATTCTCTATATGTTTTAAATTTTCTTGTGCTATTGCATCTATTGTATAATAACTATTCCATAATTGATAACATACTTCTACTAAACAAACTTCTAAAGCATTTAATTCTAATGAAGTTTGTTGATCATTAACAGTTTCAGTATTTGGAGGTGAAACTCCACCTATAACATTTTGTGATTCTTCTATTGTTCCATATATAATAGAATGGGAATCATGAGTATTTTCAGAACATAATTGTGTTGCAAGAATTAAACGTTCAATAATTGATATATCAGAATATTCTATATTATATTTTGTAGATTGTATTCTACGATCATATTTATTATATTTCCCAGTTCCTTTAGCTACAGAATCTTCAATATCCTGAGTTAGAATTTGTCCATGAAAAATCTGAAGACCTTCATCACTACTTTTAAATTCATCATCTACAGGAAATATTACAGTATTTAGTGGTAAATAATATACTTTATCATGTAAAATAATACATCTGACCCCTGGCATATTAACAAGTATACAATTTCTTCGTATTTCAATAGAGGGACGTTCATTACCATGTCCTATTACTTGTCTAAGATCTCTTAGAGTAAGTGCACCTGCTGCCTTTTCTTCTAACAGTTGTTTTTCATTGTGAAGATGTACTTTACGAAGTAATTCTGCAGTATTCATATAATGTTGTGAGCACTTTCCATCTTTTATACATATAACTGTAATTTTTCTCTGTTTTTGGGAATATTTTTCAATCCATTGTCTTTTTGTACAAACCGAAGAAGATAAAAGTGGTTCTATATATGGATCACTAGATAATAAAGATACAGAATTATTACCTAATCTATCTTCTTGTCTTGAATTTAGCTTTGAATTTAGTCTTGAATGTAGTCTTAATTTTGTTGGTATATATTCTCTTGGAGTTAATCTATTGATTAAACTTATCTGATCTCCAACCAATGATTCAGAACTAGTCTGAAATATTGTATTAATATCATTTAATTCAATATAATCTTTTTCTTGTCCTTGAAAATCCATACCTTATTTTTATTCAAATACTGTGCATTATATAATTTTATTTTTTTGTTAAGATTTAGAATTTTTGATACTTTAATGATTTTTGTATCACGGAGATCTTAGAGTAATTTTTAGATCTTGTAGGAACTCGATACCCCTATTACAAGCGCTTGAAATTTGACGTAAATAATTTTTTAGAGAGGGGCCACTTAAAGTAATACAGGAAAATTTTCAATGTTATAAATAATTCTACTGCTTATAAAAACGGCAATAATATTGAATATGATGAACTTTTATTTTTAAGTATATATTGGTGGCTATTATAATGACTGAACCCTTGGGAGGTAAAAACAGACCTGGTCGTGATATTATTTACCCTGTACCTAATCAGTACCTACCTCCCACAAATTTAGTAGATTACCCAAGCCATCCTCTTTTGAATTCTAATTTATTTGAAAATCCTTTATGTGATGATGCTAGGCAATTGTTCATTATTCAAGATCCTGCACAACTACAAGACTCTATGACTTCTACAGCTCTAGTTGGAAAGTTAATGAGTATGTGTAGTCAAGAAGAGGTTATTGATAAACAAAAGACATCTACAGCTAATGATTTAGAAAGGCTACCTGGAGTTTTTATAGAAGGTGATATTGAAGCAAGAATAGTAAATCCAAATTTGGCAGTGAAAAGTTTTCAAAGATCGGATGCATCACGTGTATTTCATGCATCTTTAGTTCGTCCAGTTCTATGGTGTAGAAGAGTAGTTCGAAGTTTAATAACTTATTTTATTGATGCTGATCATTTAAAATTACCATATTTATATCCAAGAGTAAATAGTATTACTAATTCAAGTCCTTTGGGTTATCAGTATATTGATATTTACAACTTCTTAAGAGATAGACTGAGAGCAGTTTGGCAAGATTTAACTGTACAACATGCTAATAAGCACAGAGGATTCTTGGAAAGTTTTGAAGTTTCATTTCGTTTTTTAGTATTATCTGAAGAATTACTATGTAATATTAAGGAATTTAATTCAGTACAAAATGGTTCACTTATGTCAACTTGCTTAGATAAGTTAATGTCTGGATATAATGATGTTCATTATTTCTATTCGCGTACCACAAATAATCTTATAAATGATAAATTTTTGCATATAATTGCTTATGTATCTCCATTTGAAGCCGAATTCTGGTGTTATCGTATTCTAACAAGTATGAGTTTAAATTCACGTGGAACCTGTGATACAAGGATAATAGATATTATGGCTCGAATAAATCCAATGATTAAGAATCATATTTTAATAAAACTCAGTTTAGAAATTCACCAAGCCTTCCGGTTGGGTAATGCAGTTAGATACTTCAAATACCTTGAAAATTGTCTTACCCTATTTAAATGGATAATACAGGATAAATTGCAAAGTGAAGGAGAAATGAATATATTTTATAACTACAAACATTGTCTTATTCTTATTGCAATACTACTAAAGAAATATTCAAATGTTGTTAGGGTTAGATATCTTAATGTATTACTATCTTCTCATTTACTAAGGAGACAAGGAATGCCAGTTCATATATTTTTTAAACAATTTGGATTTTATCTAGAAGATATTCAAGCTTTTAAAGTATTTTGCCAGAAATTTAATATATCATTGATTCAAAGGGTAATAAAGGTTGTTGTTCCTATTCAATCTATTCAATCAATTGATGAAGTCACTGGTAATTCTTCCTTAATTGTTTCATTTGCATCTACAACTATTCCAAATATTGAATCATTAGATAGATTGCGACTAACTCAATTTCCTTCACCAATTATTGAAAAACTCTTGGATACTTCCATTATTTCTCGACGTGATATATTAGATCCTATATTTGATCATTCTAAAGAAACTCAATTATATGATATTTATACATGTACACTTGCTAAAAAATTACCAGTTATAAATTTTGAGAGAGAAGCTTCAGATATTAGTATGACTCATAAATCTGAAATAATTAAGAGTTCAGCTCAATTAGATAACTCAATAAATAATAATACGGCATTTTTAAATCAACCTGAGAATCTTCCCAAACACCTTTTGAATTCCCCAAATTCTCAGCAAATGGAGAGGTCTAATGAGCCTAATACTAAGAATCAATTTTTAAGTAATCTTAATATTATACAAAATCCCTCTTATTCATCCAGATTAAATTTATCAGATAATAAAGATTCATCTATGACTCAAAATCCAATTTCAAACAAATTAGATGAAACAAATATGCAAGATACTCATACAAGTATGGATTTCCTTGCTGAAGAATCTAAATCCATACAAATAAACCAAGTTCATTCACATAGTAAGGAAACGTACAATCCTAGTGAAGTAAAAAACTCAAGAAAAAGGAGTTTATCTTCATTTGACGAAAGTAGTGAACAATTCAATAATTATGATTCAAGTTTTAATATATTGCATAAAAAAAAACTTATGGGAGATGAATACTTAGTATCTTTTAGTAATGAGTCATTTTTATTGAAAGAAAAAGATAATACTGAGGAAATAATCTCTTCTACATATTTGAAAGGTAATATAGACCCACTTAATAAACAAACATTATCTTCTATTGGATTGCAATCTATAAATACTAATATATTAAAGGATCAACCAGAACAAACTGAAAATAAGTCTAAATCTTCTGTTGCCTCAATATCTAATTTTTATTTTGAGGATGATGTGATTGGGATTTCTAAATGGAAAAAGCTAAGAAATAATCCAATTCAACCAAATGAATCATCTAAAGCGGCAATACATACTGAAGATATGTCTAATTCATCTATTAGAGATACTATGATCAATTCTATATTATTGGAAGGTGACTTGTCATTACCAATATTACCACATTTGCCAATATCACCTTGTCGTATTGATACAATACTCTCCGCAACTATAATTCACTTTATGGATACATTAAGAGATTTGTCTTTAGATATCAAATCTATCTTATTTAGTTATTGTTTAATATTTAGTGATATCGAGAAAAATCAGAATATATCACGATCTCATAAGATTTGTCACTACAATTTTTATACAACAGTGCAGATGATGATTAGCGGAGTGACCTTTTGTGACATTTCAAATGACTTAGATTTGCAAATTGAAGTACCTTGGGTATCAGAAGCTACTGAACCTATTAAAGAACAATATATTAATAATATAGAGATTGTCGATATCTTTAATATTCAATATAATAAGTATAATATAAGAGATATTACTGATATAAATAAAAAGATATTATGCTATCCATATGTTACTCCTAGCTATCCTAATTTTTGTATATTACCAATAGTACCAGATGTTATTATAGAAGACAAAATTAGTATATTTGATGAAAATAATATTTACAACTTTATAGAAAAAAATCCAATAAATATTAGTCTATCTTTCCTATGGAAATTTAAACCAAAGGGAACCTTACGAAATCATTGTATAAGTAGAAGCAGATTAAAAGATTGTAATTTTAATAAAGATGAAATTTTAACGACAAGTCAAAACATAATTTGGATACTACCCTTTCCATTGGGAATTATGAAGGAAACTGACTCAGATATAATTGGTGAGTACTTAATGAATTCCTTAGCTTCATTTGTCGTTAACCCATATAAAGAGTCAATGAGTTTAAAAGCTGAATTTACAAATTTGAAAAATACATGCAATATTGTAAAACGTGCTGAATATAATGGACCTGTTTGGAGACATGTAAAAATAACATTAGCATTTGCAGCTTATATACCGAAAACAAAGACTGCAAATATTGGACATAATTATATTTATATAAAGGATTTAGAAGATGCTCTATTAAATAATATTTACTCATTAGATCATGATAAGGATGACTTTGTAATATCTTCATATTGTTTCAAGTCAAAAGGTCCATTGAAATTTATGTCTTTCCTTCCAGGTTCATTATGTAAATTTGATACTAAGTGCATTGGATTTGCTTCATTAGACTTTTTTAATATTCCTTATACTTTATTTTATCCAGGTATCAAAGATCTATTTAATGATATAGATTACTTTAAAGTTGAAAGATATATAGACAAATTGGTAATGTATAAAACTGATATAATTAGCATAAACGTTTCATCAAGTTCATTTATTCGAACAATATGGCTACAAGCATACCTAAATAATATTCGGGATAACTCTTCAAACAGTCAATTTCCTAATAGATTAATTGGCTCTATAATGGATGGATTTTACAAATGTTTCTGTCTCTTTATGGATGATAAAATTAATTGGTTACTAATTTGGAAATATTCTGCAAGTGAATGGGACTCAATTATTATTTGGATACATGAATTAGCTATTTACTTCTACAATAAATCAGAAAATTTTGAACTTAATCAATTGGATAAATTTGAATATACTACTGCTAATAGTTCTGCCAAATTAGCTAAAAATTTACTTGAACAATTTGATATCTGGATTGAAAAGAGCTGTGAAGATTGGCATAATGACACTTCCCTACCTTCATATATTTGTTTTCCAGAAAATGTATGGAATATTCTTAGTGAAGGAATCTCCCCTATATCAAATTTACACAGTATGATGCCAATTGTTAATTTAATAGCGAGTACATATACAAATATACAAGTTCACACCTCAAAAGTAGCAAGTACACAGAAAGAATCTTATAACTTCCAAAATTCCATAACTGATGAATTACTCAATTTTAAACGTTTAAAACAAGAAGTTAGTGGAAAACTTCTAAATATATTATCAAGGCAGAAAAGTTAAGTTTAAGAATATAGTTATTTATTAGAAATGTAAAGAAAAAATTAATTAATTATTAGTATTCTTGATATAAAAAATTAATACCTAAAAATAACCTCCAATTTTCAAATACATTAGAAGTAGTGGAATTCGATATATAAGAATCAAATAACAAAATACAACTGATATTATTATTTAGTAAAGATTATTACAAATCAGATAATAACAGATAAATTAGTAGTATAAACTTAATATAAGTATATTTTTAACAAATGCCCTTTAGCAATTTTACTTCTTTACTATTTGCACAACATCTTCATCCATTAATATGTGGTCTTTTCCTACTTTTTGAGGGTTATGTCTTACAGATTGACCCCAAACAAGGGCATACTTCATCTGAGGTAGTATATGCTTATGAATTCTTGCGCAAAAGTCTGCTACAGATGACTTATTACGCTTAAGAATTACTGGAGCTGCATAATCAGGAATTTGACCTTTGGGTTTTGTATATATTCTAATAAGATCAAGGTATTCCCATATCTTTTCAATCAAACCATCCAAATTCCATTCATAATGAGCTGATACCGGTACATAGTGTGGACATTGTGATAAAATATCTAACTCTTCAATTGTTATCTGATCAATTTTGTTAAGTACATAAATACAAGGTATATATATTCTATTACCTTCTATAATATCAATAATATCATCAGCTGTAGCATCACAACGAATTATGAAAGTTGCATTATTTATTCGATATTCGGAACATATAGATTTTATCGTCTCTTCATCAATATTTTTAAGTGTGGTAGTTGCAGTGATTGTAATTCCACCTCTATCTTTCCTTGTAAATGAAATATTAGGAGGTTCCTTATTCAACCTAATCCCAAAACCTTCAAGTTCTCTCTCAATTATTTTTTTATGTGTTAATGGTTTTAAAGCATCTAGTACTACTAAAATTAAGCTGCAGGTTCTACCTACTCCAATTACCTGTCTACCACGTCCTTTACCATCTTTTGCTCCTTCAATTATACCAGGTAAATCTAGTAACTGAATCTTAGCTCCCTTATAATTAAATACTCCAGGTACACATGTTAATGTTGTAAATTCATATGCTGCCACTTCACTGAATGTTCCTGTTAATTTATTTAGTAAAGTTGATTTCCCAACTGATGGAAAACCAATAAGACCTACTCTAGCCTCTCCAGTCTTACTTACATCCCAACCTTCATTTCCTCCACCACCTCCACCCTTTCCATCTGCTCCACTAATTACTTGAGCCCTTAGCTTAGCTAATTTTGCCTTCAAAAGGCCAAGATGGTAATTTGTCGCTTTATTTTTCTGAGTTCTAGCCATCTCAGTCTCTATTTCAGCTATTTTCTGTAATAAACTCATTATTTCAAACCAATTTATATAGAATCTGGTTTATTTAAAATGTAAGATCAAAGGAGATTTTATTTTTTTCTTCTTTTTTCACTTTTTCATCTTGTAATCTTGATAGTTAGCGCCTGATATATTTCAAATACTTTAGCGGTAATATGGGTACCGGAACATTACTGTTCGGGATCCAAATTTTAGGAAACTAGAAAGGATTCGGACATCTATAAACTAATTTAAGACAAAAAGATATTGGGAATAAAAAAATAATATACTCAATAATCCATTAATAGTTTAAATGTTACAAATGTTTTGTTACTTAATCTCTTTAAAAGATCCCCAACTCAGATGTAGTAAAATCTTATTTAAATATACTGTGGGATGGTATAATTCACTGGCTTTAAGGAAACTCTACAGAAATAAAAGATATCTCACTAGTGAAGTTAATAAATATTATGAGGATATCTGTAAAAGTGGAATATCAGTAAGTTACTATACACCTAGTATAATTGTTTATACTCTTAATAATGCTTTTCAATAGAGAATCTCCGACTTTGAGACATTTAAAATGGCTGTATCAGACCCTCTTAATATTACTACAATCTACTTTTCTGCAGAATTCTCGACAAGCTCATTATCATTGCTAAATGAATATATTAAATTAAAACAATTATATCCCTCAATTAAGTTCCTTTTAGTTGATATAGATGAATGTCCTAGGGCTGCATATAATTATGACATTACAGTAAGTTCTTACTAATAAATAACTATTAAAGGAAATAAAATAAAATAATACTCAACTTATTTAGGATATTCCATCTATATGTGTAGTAAGAGGAGTAGATATAGTTAATGAATTGATAACAAAAAAAGTAAATGGAGATATATTAGATATAATACAAGAGACCAAAATCATTATTGAAAAGGAACTTCAAAATTTGAAAAACTATACTTGGCCATCAGAATATATTAGGCAAATATTACCTCAATCAACTGGCTCAAAAAGTACATATTGGCATCATAATATAGGCTTAGACAATTCCAATATTATAGATTTGGGTTGGTTAAGACCATAGTTCAAAATTGAAATTAAACTAATAATCTCCCACATATTCTATAATTCCATCCTTTATAATCTAACTCAAGTTATAAATTTAATATTTACTTTAATAAATTTAAGAAATTTTAATCTTACCTGGAAAGGTGTAGTATCACTTTCAGAGTTTGTAATAAAAATTACACTATTCTCTATATAAGTTTTAATTGGTCTTAAAATAAATCTGGAACTTATTAATGAATTCCATGAAGATCCTAATGAAGGTTCTATTTTTTTAGATGAATCTAGCTGATTCTCCAATTCCCCAGATAATGATTTAAATGTCATATGATTAGTTACAATTACTGCTAATTCCATCTTTTTGGAAACTAGAACTAGTTTATTAGCAATATAATCTTGCATCTTTAATTTATAAGTTCTATTTGCTGAATATAAATTTATTGAATAGCTTAATTACAAACATATAGGGTTTAAATATACTTACATAAATTACATGTTCTAATTAACATGCTAATCGAATCTATTATTATAAGACCCAAATTCTTTTGTTTACAAATCTAAAATTTATATTTCATATTTCAAATAATAAATAACAAAGAATTATCATTATGATCACAAACTAACCATCTCTAAATTTTCCACAATATTTTTAAGTTCATTTAGATCAAATATACGAAGATATATCACACCTTCAATAAGTTTGTTTACTGTAAAGGTTCTTCTTTCATCATTGTCTAACTTGTGATAAAATTTCTCTACCAGAGAATTCGCCATTTCCTTCAGCCTAAGTATACTGAAAGAACCTTCAGAGTCTAAATATATCCCTAAATAATTTGTAAGGTAAAAAGAAAATTTAAAATATCAGATACCTATATATAATGTATTACGATCTATGCCTCCAATAGATGTTGGGATTTGAACATTTAATGAGAGTTGTTTACATAAATTAGTTTTCCCTGATCCAGGAATACCACATAATTCTAAAATTCCCTTTCCTAAAATTATCCCACCTCCTATATATAAAAAAATAAATACTTTCTGATTTAAGAACTGTAGTTTGAAACCTTGAATAAACTCACCAAGTACTTTATCTAAAGTTTTATTAAATGTCTTAATCCTATTTGAAGAGGAAGATTCATAATAGTATAGATCTAAAGCTGAAGTTCCCAACATCTAATTTCTCTTTTTTCTTTTTTTTTCTTTTCTTTTTAAAGGTAAGAAAGTTATACAAGTATTGGGACAAAAGTAAATACTATAGCATATGTAGCGCCTATATTTGTTACTTTTTTACTTTGATATGAAATTATAATTAAAGCTCAAATGGACAATTCTAGTCCAGGTAAGTTAATATAAACGATAACTAACTATAAGGGACTAGCTAAGTGTACCTTAGTACTTTTCTTTTTTTATTATTATGAAAATGAGGCAATATTTTATCATAGTTCCCATAAGGAAGAAAGAGAAAATTTAATAATAAAAATAATAAAACTTTTATTACTTTCAGAACAAATAGTCCGCATAAGATATGCTGAAGTACTACGTAACTTACGTAGTCCTGCTGGATCGGGTAGAATGATCCAAAATTTAACTTTGTTAGCTGAAGATCAAAGGCAATATGCACATGCTATAGCTAGTGTTATTTTGGAAGAAATACCACGTTCAGATACTCCTAGAAAATATGTACTACTATGTCTAGTTGATTCTATTGTGAGAAAGTGTCGAGCTGGGTCACAATTCTTTCCATATTTTCTACCTTATATAGCACCATACTTTGCAGAAGCCTATACAGTAAAAACTCCACCAAATATTTTACGATCACTAGAAAAACTACTTAAAGTATGGTCTACTTCTTTCCCAAAAGATATTATGAAGAGATTATTAAAAACTACAAATGCAATTAGATCAAAACTTTCTGAACCACCATTAGATATAACATTAACTCCTATATCTACAAATACTGATGATACAGCAACTCAACCTATATTATCTTCAGAAAATTCTCTTACTAATACTTCAGTTAATAATATTAAAACAAATCATATACCTAAACTTCAATCAATAAATACTTCATTAGAATCTGGAAGTTCAAATAATTCTGGTCAAATATCTAGTGATGTTGCAACTCAAATAGTATTAACAATACTTCAAGCAGTAGGGATTTCAGGAGATGAAATAACTTTTAGAACTTTAATAAATGATCCTAATGTTCAAAGAATTGCAAAATTACAATCTGAAGGTAAAACACAAGAAGCTCAACATCTAGTTAGTTTATTAATAAGAAATGTTGGAGGACTTCAACAAACATTATCAACTGGATGTATAAGTGAAACTCCTATTTCTATAAATAATCATACCCCTATTTTAGGGGTGCAACCACATTTTGAACAACCTCCTAATAAAAGAATAAAACCAGATCATATTAATATTAATAAACTAATGGAAACTCAACAAATTAATAACAAAAAAGTGCATGATATACCTATTCAATCAAAACATGTCACTTTAAATACCCCAATACAGACAAATCAAACTTTACATTTAGGAATTAATCAAACAACTCCAATAGCTAAAAAGACATTTTCACCAAGATTTACAGAACCTTGCTCTGCATTTACATCTGTATGGATGCAATTATTTAAATCAAAACCAAATTTTAAGTCAGCTAATACATTAGAATTGATTCCTCCAAGTATAGTAGATGCAAAGGGAAATCAAAGTCTTTATATAGAGGGATTAGAAATTAAAGAAATAAATCATTTATTTCAATTATATCAACAATTACAATCAAAAGTATATGCATCTACCAAATTCCGTAAAAAAGTTTGGTTACATTCACATTTTATTAAACGGAGAATGGATGGGTTTAATGATTTTGATCTTCAATCAACTATTGGAATGTATTATAGTGATAGACCTAATCAATGTCATATTTGTGGATTTCGTTTTATTGATTCAAAAAAGAAAGAGGCACATTTACAAATTCATCTAACTAAAAATTTAGTTTTAAGACAACGTAAACAAATGGGCTCTTCTCAAACACTTTGGTCTAGTTTAGGAGAATGGATTTATGGTTCTGAAGGAAATGATCGTATTCCAACTAAAGAAGAACTTTTTAATGCAAATAATGACTATATAGATAATAATATTCTTTCAAATACTAAAAATTCAACTCAAGAAGACAATATAATTGATATATCAAATCAAAAAATTATTTTAGAAGATATCCATACAATCCCAAATGGACTAATTCCTTCTGATAATAAAGTTATTGAAGATTCAAATTCAATATTATCTTGTTTTAGTAAATTTCTTAAAAAATCTGGTACTGATACTACTTTTGTCATTGCTGATAATCTTATAAAATGTGAATCATTAAATGAATATAATAATCATTCAATTGATTTTATACAAGAGGAGAATCAATCAAAAATTCAATTATCTCCTAAATTTAATCAACTTCATAATCACTATGAAATTAGGAAACAAATATTACAATGTGATATTTCAGATCTTATTTCATATTCTCAACAATTAAATCCTATGTGGAATGAAATGAAACAAAATGTTAGCATCTCATTTGCTCCAATAGATACATTTCATTTCGTATGTAGTATATGTCATGAACCATTGAAAATTCAATGGAGTTCAGATATAAAATCTTGGATTTGTCGTAATGCAGTTTTAGCTGTCCCCTCTAATATGAATTGTTATCAAAAATTATCTCAACTGTTATTAACTTCAGTTGATTATCCAAAATCACATCAACAATTAAGTAAAATTAATGTTAGAGATTCTATTTATAATCAGATGCTTGATTTTATTCAATGGGATAATCATGATGAACAAACTAATTATTTTAATTCTACACAAACCTATAATCAATTAAATTCTAATTTACATGATAATATTAAATATCAAAATACACAAGAAAATCAAGTTACAGATCTATGGGATTCTTTAGGAAATCAATTTCAAATAGTTCATAAGTTATGTTTTGCCCATTATTCAATGTTTACAGATTTGGTAAATTTAGTAGTCGATGGAACTAAAAATCAAATGGATCAACCCTTATATTCAAAAGATAATATAGGAAATCAAAATAAAATACGTAGAAAACAAAAAATTAAAATTAGATCAAATTCTGAAGTACCTAGAAAAAAATTTTCTTCTGTACAATAAGACAACTAATTATATATTAACTTATAACTTACAATGGCGCAGATATATACTTTAATCATTTTACCTTTATTAAATCCAAATATATTTAATACAACGGGATAATATTTAGAACTTTTTAAAATAATGAATATAGGTAAGTTATAAATATATATTATCAAAATTATAGAATTATATTAAAATTATTTAGTATTAAAAGGCCAAATTGATGATTCAAGATCTATTATATATAGGAAATATTCTAGATATGGTAAGTTTAAATATATTATAAATAAATCAATTATAAATTCATTATTTTCTTCAATATTAATATTTTGTATCATTAGCTCCTCAAATATCTGTAATTACTGAGTTAATTATTTTAAGTGGCATCATTTGTGGATTTATTGCTGCTATCTTTCAAATTAAATGGATGATGTTATTAACTGCACTTTTAATGTTGTCTAGTATTTTATCATCTAATGGGAGTGATTATCAAAGAAGTATGACATTAATAGGATTTCTTGTTATGGGCTTTATGACCCAATATATAGTACCTAATATAATTTCACATATAGAATCTACTGATAATATACAAATGAAAGAAACAAATGAAATAAAATCTTAATTTTAGTAGAAATGAATTAGTAAATTAAACACTTTTTTTTTTTTTTTTTTAAGAAAAAAAAGTTTATAATTTTAATATTTATTATTCAAAACTATATGAATAAATCCATCTATATATATACAATTGATTGCAATAAATAATAATGGAGTGTTAAGTGGTGGACGTATCCCATGTATAATTAATTCTACTTTATCAATATATCCTATTGGTACTATATCAATGAATATATCTTCAAATGTTAATAAATTTTCTCCAGACTTTATAGGGTAATATCGTAGAAGGCTAACACTTGTTAAATTTATTGAATCTATAATATGTATTCTAATAGGCAAAGATCTTTAAAAAAAAAAAAAATTATATATATATATAATATATCACCTCTCTTAAATTTACTGATTTAATAATATAAATAAACTTACTTAACATTAAATCTTTTATCAATATTTCCAAAAAAACTTTGAATAATATCATCATACTGATTTGTTGATGAACATGTCATTTGAATCCAATCTATTAATTCCTCATATTTCTTCTTAGTAATAGATTGAAATTGTCTACAATTATTATCAGTTATAATTTGTGAAAGTTTTATTATATTAAAAAAATTTTTTAAAAAAGACGGCCAATTTATATAATTATCTATTAATTCATCATATTGATTATTTAATGATATAACTTTACTATTACCAATATTCATAGATATATGGAAATGTATTGAATCTCTATTTTTACAACATATATCAAATAAGACCCCTATAGGATATTGACTAAATAAATATTAAAATATATATATATATATATATATATATATATATATATAATAAGAAGTAATAAGAAATTTATAAATTATATTAACATTAATTAAATATTACTATATATATAATGAAAAAAAAAAAAAAAAAACTTACCTTTTTAAAATAATCCCATAACTTTCAAACCAATACTTGTAATCACTAGAAATATTAATAACATTCCATATACGATAATAATCCAAAATTTTATTTATAATACAAGCTAAATAAGTAATTCTAGGTACTAATAAAAATAGTATTGGTATATGTTCACAATTAGGAAAATCCTTAGGATTTAATTGTATAGATAATAATATTAGACCACAATGAATTATTTTATAAGTAAAGTAATTATCTATAATATCTCTTTGAATAGGAAACATTAAAATAAAAAAAAATTTTAAGATAAATTTGAATTTTAAAACAAAATAACCGCTAGCGCCATCATATATATTTTAAGACCCACACGGTCTTAGAAAAAATATGCAACAAGAGTTTCCATGTATATGGGAATATACTGATTTATAGATATAAAAAGATAAAAAGAAATACTAAAATAGAAAATTTAATTGAGTTTTTGGTATCTAAATCATATAGATTTGCGATATTTCCGCTTTAAAAGTGGTCAGTAGACCTTTTAAGAGCCAATGGCTCGCTCAAAAACTACAAGTAGACGCCATGGAAAACATCCTGCAAAGGTATGTTCTATTATTTTATTATAAACAAGTTATCTATATATATAGTTTTTAGTCTCCAGCTATTCCATTAGGAGGTAGTTCTACCCAAAGGAAATATAGAAGAAGACCAGGTAAGTTATATATAAAATTAATAAGTAATTTTACTTGAAAAGGAAATGATAATTTTTATTATTTAAAATAAAAATTTAGGAACTGTTGCACTTCGTGAAATAAGACGATATCAAGCATCTACAGAATTATTAATTCCAAAATTACCATTTGCTAGAGTTGTTAGAGAGACTACTTTAAAATTTGTACCACATGGTGAAGTATGGCGTTGGACTGCAGAAGCCCTGCAAGCTATGCAATGTGCTGCAGAGGCCTTTTTACAAGGACTTTTTGAAGATGCTTATTTATGTACATTGCATTCAAAAAGAGTTACCTTATTACCAAGAGATATGCGATTAGCAAGACAACTTCGTGGTAGATATGGTGATTTTATATAAATTCAATAATTAATATTTATTATATTGATTATATACCTTAAATAATTTTATGGTAAATAATATATTGTAATAAAGATGGGAAATAATAATAAGAATAATTTTTATTTATTTATTTATTTAAATTTGCTAGAAATTTGATATGTTGAAGTATTTGTATTCTTTATAATTAAAACTCTTCAAGATATTTTATAACTAGCAATATATTAATACAGGTTTAATAATAATAAAGATATTATAAGAAACAATTAACTATTATGTTTATTGCTAATAAATTTAATTTAAAATAACCTGATTTCATTAATTTAAGCTAATATAATTAAATTCTAGTTATAATATTTCTTCATTCCCTAGTTTAGTTTAATTTATTTTAAATTGAATAATACAAATTAATTAAAATTTATATTTGAATTTTTAAATTACTATGAAATATAAATATAAATAAGTATTACATTAATTATTTTAAATTTACTTAATTATGGTAATTATATATTTGAATATTAAAAAATAATAATAATAATTTACTAAATGTATGAATTTTTCTAAATAATATTTTGAAGATACTACAAATTCTTAAATTTAAATAAATCTAAATAATACAAATAGCTCATAATAAATAACTAGAAATTATATAAATTCTTTTAATATATTGAATTTATAAATTATTATAAAAACATAGTAGTATTTTAGTATTATTTATTTTAGGATATCTAATAATTAATATTAATAGCTATTACAAAATTTCAAATTTAATATAATAAAATAAATATTTAAATAGTGATATAATTAACTGTAATTTTTATTTTGGAAACAAAATATATTTTATTCTTTAGTTATTTTTATATTTAAAATATCTAAATCTATTAATAGTAATACAGTAATAAGAAATATTGAAAAAGTAAAAGTAATTTAAAATAACTATAATAATATTATAGTATTAAGTATAGAATAGGAAAATAAAAGTAATTATTCTATTTAAATTTAAGTTTATTGTTCTTTTTTTTTTATTTTTAAAAATAAATATAATACCTAAATTTATATATATTAATAAGAGATATTTATAATATAAATACTATTAAAAATTTAAATATAAATAAAATCAGATACCTTTTAATATAGTAAATTAGAGAATTATTTTATTTATTATTATATGTTAATAATATATACTCCAATTTTATCTAAAATATAGTAGAACTCTTCTTTTAATTACTTTAAATTAATTGTAATATATTAATGAGATTTGCTAATATTAATATACCCTTATTTATTATATTGACAATTTTATTTTACCTAATACCCTTATCTTAGTATATTTATTAGGGATACAGTAGTATAAGCGTGGATGGCCGAGTTGGTCTAAGGCGTTAGACTCAAGATCTAATGAGCATATGCTCTCATGGGTTCGAATCCCATTCTACGCACTTTCTGTAATATTAAGTATTGTTGCTATGGCGCCGGCGCTCTCCTTCAAAAAAGAAAAAAAGTTACTTTTTTGTTTTTTTTTCTATTTATTATAGAATTAAGATGAACTAGAATATTTATTTAACTATGATTTAGTTTAATCAGTTATATATATATATATATATATATATATATATATTAAAATAATAAATTATAATATTTTCTGATATTTGAACTAGTATTAGGCCGCTATACAAATATTTTGATCTACTTTTCTTATTTATTTTATATAATTGAAGATTTATACTATGAGTGGAATATTCTGGAAAATTTTAAGGGGTATTTCACGTGGAGATGAATTAGATTTATCATGTAATAGTAATGAATATTATGGTAAGTTTAGAAAATTGATTTAGAAATATATAGATACCAATAATTTAAAACAAATATAATATAAATCTAATTTTATTATTTTATTAATATTTAGGGATTTTATATAAATCAATTGGTAGAACTTTAGAATGTGTTCTAACTTCTTGTTGTTTAAAATTAAAGGAAAATATCAATATAATAGGAAAAGATCCTTTAAATAATGAAACTCAAGAATATATTTTCAGTTTCCCAAATATACACTATTTTCGTGGAAATAAAAATGGTGAATTTACAATTATAATGCGACGTGGATCTGATTTAGTTAAATTTATCTTTCAATTAGATACACATAATATGCATACTGAAGCGTCTTTAAGCTATAATGTAACCCTTACACTTAGATCTTTATGTAATATATATTATCAACTTCCTGTTAAATTTTATCAATATAATGAAGATTTAATTAATATTAATAATCGAAGAAGTAAATTAAAAGAATCTAAATTTCAAAATAAAAGTGAGGAAGAATGGAAATTAATATCTGATAATTGTATTTGTGAACTAGCATCTAGTTTAGATCTTCGTGATACAATTTTTTCTATTAAAGAAACTTCAGATAAAGGAAATATACTATTTACAAATATAGTTGGAGATAGTATTTTATTTTTACCTAAATTAACTGAAAAAACTATTGAATTTTATGGTTCAGATTTAGTAGGTGAAAGAAAAAGATTTAAAATATTTTTAACAACAGAAGAAACTGATGAAGTTAATTCTTTCACAAAGGAATTATTTGATTGTATTGATCAAAAGAATCCAGATGAAAAACGTAGATGTACTTTAGATACATCTATTAATGATAGAAATAATAATGAAATAGATTATGATATGGATTTATGTGAAACATATGATCCATCTATTGATGGTTTTACTTGGCAAAAAGATGAAATAATGGAAAATGAAGAATGTTTTGATAAAGACTATGATTACAAACATTCTAAAGGACGTTTAAGTTTAGATCATAAATATATGCTTGTTGGAAGAGAAAATACTTTTGTTGGGCGTGCTGATAGAAAAAGTGGAAAATCTGAAATTTCTGTATTTAGAAATATTGATGATAATTCATCTTATAAAACAAGTAGATCTTCTATCATTAATGTTTCAACAATATCTGATATAAATTATAATAATTTTAGTCTATTACCAGTAAATGGACAATTACATAATTGTGAGAAACAAATGTTATTTTTATCTGAAACAGATCCAAATTATGTTTATCAAATGGATTTAGAAAATGAAAAAATAATAAGACGTTGGGATGCAGATGGTTTACCAATATCATCTATTGGAACATGCAATAAGGATGCTCAATCAACACCAATTCCTACATTTTTAGGACTTAGCAATAATGCATTATTTGTTATGGATAGTAGAATAAAAGATAGTTCTAATAGATTTACTTCAAAATTATATAAATCTAATGTTTTATTTAATAGTATAGCTACAGACATTGAAGGTCATATATTAATTGGTAATGATATAGGAGAACTTAGATTATTTGATGGTACAGTTAATAGAGATGGAGAATTTAAAAAAGCTAAAACATTACTTAATACTTATGGTTCTCCAATTATTTCTGTAGATGTTACTAGAAATGGTCATTGGATATTAGCAACAACAAAAACTTGTTTAGATTTATATCCTGTAAAGGAAGCAGATTCAATTGATGATAGGACTGGATTTACAATCAGCCTAAAAAATAAGCCCCCTGCAAAAAAATTGAGAATTAAACAAGAAGATTTATATATTTATGGTATAGATGAAGTATCATTTACACCAGCAAGATTTGATCAACCTCTTGGGACAGATCGTGAGACAAAAATTATTACTAGTACAGGTTTCTTTGTAATTGTATGGGATTTTGAAGCTATTAAACGAGGCGATCTTAATGCTTATACTATAAAACAAGTTGATAGAAGAGTTGAAGATTGTTCTACATATATAGGTAAATCAGATACTGTAGTTTTAGCTTACCCTGAAGATATTGCTATTCATAAACTCAATAGAAAAAATAAACGTACAAATATTTTGAGAAAGTAGAGATAGAATAAAAAAAAAAAAAAAAGTTATATATAAGATCATATTAATTTAATAATTAATTCCAATAATTTAAATATCTCAAATTCTCCAATATTAAATAAAATTCAGTAATAACTCTAAATATTTTAAATTGAAATATTCTATAATATAATTCAATATCAAAAATACTCTAATATAACAAATAATATCAATAGTATTTCTATAATATTAATTTAATTGATGATTTTAATTAAATAAAAAGAGTTCATTTAAAAAAAAAAATAAAATCTAAGAATTTGTAATCATTTTATTTCTATCATATTTAGAATGATTCCTAGGGGATGCCAAAAAACTTTCTATAGATGCCATAAGTTGAAGCCATACTGAAATATCATTATGACGACTTGTTCTATTTATACGAACAACTTCTACATTCCATTTACGAATGTTTTCAGGAATTGAATCAGATTCATAAGTAATATGATATCCTTTAATAGTTGAAAATATATCTGGTATTGATTTAAATGGAAATGCTTCTAATTGCCATTCTACTCCAGTAACAAACATAGCAACTAGTGAATACCAATCCCTCTTCCTAAAATTTAAAGTAGATTCAACAATACGGAATACTACATCCTGTGATAATACTCCTGATCCAAATTTAAGAGTTACTGTTTGTTCATAACTACCTTTAGGACGTTCTGCAGTAGATGGATCTATAAATGTCTTATCCTTTAAAAAAGATACTACATTATTTATTGTAATTGGGCTTCTTGAGGATAATGGTGCTAATATAATGGGATTCAAATTATTTGATCTTAAATAAGTTAAAAGAGATGATCTATTATATCCTGAAGAAATAGATTTTGGTATATTATTAGGTATATTTTGACGATCTTTATTTGCTTTTTTACTTGGTAATGCTCCTCCAGAATTTGTATCTTGTTTAGGTGGTTCACTCATAAACATTACTAATTGACTTAAACGATGATGAATATCCATTCCAGGGCAAACATAATCAACTCCTATTGGATATAATTGATGAATAGAATGAAAATATTTTATTGGTAAAATAAGAGATTGATCTTTTAATAAAATTGAATTATTCTGGAGTGATCCCGAAGTTTCATTTACTTCAATTAAATTAGAAATATCTGATATCTTATTATATTCTACCCATGGTTCAGATAATAATCCAATTTTCCTTATATTTGGATCTAATAAGTAACATGGTTGTAATGGAAAGTCTACAGCAATGCATTCATATTTCGATATATCTGCCATTGTATATTTTAATGGTATACCTTCTTCATAATTTAATTTCTCTTCTAAAAAATCTAATATATTTTTTTTTTCTAAAACACTTATAAATTTACAACCATATTCTTGAGCAAAACGAAATGTATATTCTTTATTTCGCGAGGCTGTTACAAATAGATATAAATCCATTAAGCTAAAAATTTCACCACGACGACTTCTACAACGGGTAGGTACATTACAATCTATTATACAATTATAATCCTTAAAAATAAATTTATTACTACTTTTTGTAATTTTATCCAATGTATTTCTCAAAATACAATCCTTAAATATTATTAAGGGATCTACTAATACTGAGACAGTCTCATCTCCATCCAAATTTACTGTCTCTTCTTTTAAAATTTCCTGTTCACTTGACATTAATTACCAGATTTCACCATTCAGCTAGCAATAGTTAGCCTTTTTAATTAACTAAGATTAAATTAAATGTAACCTACATTACTAGATGCGCGTTACCATAAGCTTAGGAATAACTCTTAGCGGGAGGTATAACTTTTTTTTTGTTTAGTAATATAATTAGATGTGTATATAATAATAGTAGGAAAAAAAAAGTTAAAATTCCGATTCATTAATTTCTAATTCTAATAATAAAATATGCCATAAAACCTTATCATTTAAGATATCTCATTATTAAGAATAAAGTAATACAGCAGACATCAACACACAAATAATACCAAATAATTCCATAAACCCCATTCCCATTAATGTATAAGTAAAAATTGTATCTTTTATACTAGGATTACGTGCAGTACCCATCACTAGAGCACTAAATAATGTTCCTATACCCTTAGCAACTCCACCAATACTAATTAAAGCAATAGCAGCTGAAATAGCTGCAATTCCTGCTTCATGGCGTCTTATTATCAACATATTATTTTTCTGTGGATTATTAATATAATGTATAGGATTATTATAAAATAGATTAGATGTCCTCGAATCTATTAGTATTAGTATAAATGGGAAAAAAAGAAAAAAAAAAAAATAAATGTATGTATAATATATATATATTAAAAATATTTATACTTTGCACTTACTTTGAAATTTATTGTTGTTGGAATAGTTCCTGATTGCCAAAATATTCCTATTTAATGGGTATATTGAAGATAAGTATAAGTTTGTATTTGTCTTGCTAAAACTTAATAAGTAACTATTATATATAAATAGTTTATCAAAACGTTTTGTTATTGGAACTGAAGATAAAAATCTATTCTGTATATTTATCATATTATCAAATTAGATATATTAAATCTAAAAATAATACTATATTAACATTAAGGAATTTCTTTAAATTCCACTCTTAGGAATATATAAAAGTAATCATTGAAGGGGGAAAGTAGGGG
>NW_027122858.1:0-63669 GCF_001865355.1 Cryptosporidium andersoni
ACATCTGATAATAAACCAATTGGACCATCAAAATTACCTACTCGAGAAAGTCATTCTTTAAGATCTTTTCTATTTTCTCTTTATGAAAAATTCAGAATGCTATTTGTATGTAAGAATTGCTAAGTGAATGTTTTTGTATAGGTTGTTGATTATAATATTAAAATTTAATCTGTATAATGTACTTTGTCTTGATTATTTCGTTTATTAAATATAACACTAGTCTCTAATTAATTAATCAAATATCTTATATTATTAAACTAATCCTATATAATCTAGTGTCAATCTAACTTATAGTAATTGAGATATAGTCAATATTTCACTCAATTCTCCAGACTTTATTCTTAATTTAATCATTGTTCTATTATATTTATCACTTTTTTTTTGAAATGCAATTTTAAAGGGTAATTTCTTTCATTATCTAAAAATTTTATCTAATTAAATTAATTTTACAATAAAATTTCTTAAATATATTTAAATATATCTTTTTTTTTTGAAAAAACTCCAATTCCCAATTAATTATAAATTATATAATATTTCAACGAATTTTTGTATAAGTATACAAACCCTAATTTATATTTTTAATCCATTTGATAATTCAATCTTAGATCATTCTATTTATATTCATCAACAAATTTAAAATTACAAATAATATTATTCATTTATTAATTATTAAACTCAATTCCATACTTTTTTAATATAAATTTATTTGTTCATAAATCAATTAATTCATTAACTTTTCACATTTCTATTCTTTTATTCTTAATCATAAATAATCTTCAATTATACATCTATCTAGTACTTTTTACAATTTTGCTCAATGATAATTTCACATAATGCACTCATTTTTAAGTTACATAAATCAAACAATATTTATTTCTAAATTTATAAATAATATCCAAACAACAAATTCCTTGATATATTTTTTTTAATACATTTATTTAACTAATATTTTCATTAATTCTAAATATATATAATTGTATCATTTTTTTTTAAATGATGCAAAATATAACAATATTTGATAAATTTTATAAACATTTATCTAAATACATATAATTAAATACCCAATTATATACTCAATCAAATATTCATCATTTATCATTTACTCATATCTGAACCTAATCCTGATAAACCTAATACTAGTAAAAAAAGAAAAAGAATAACAAAACACAATAATTAGGACAAGAAATAGAAGAGAAAAATAAAGAAGGGAAAGATATAACAGAATTATAAAGTCAACTCAAACAAATAAGACAGAAAAATACAAGCTATATAAGAGAAAGGTGAAAACAAAATCCACAAAAAAGTACAACTCAATTATTAAAAGAAGAAATAGAAAATAAAAAAAGAAGAGAAAGATACAACAGAATTAGAAAGTAGGATCAAAGGAGTAGAAAAAATCCACAATATTATTGGAGAAAGATTAAAAAGAATATAAGAAGAGATAGAAAGAAAAGAAAAGAAAAGAAAAATCAGAATATAATAAACAAATACAAAAAGAAATCAAATTTGAAAAACAAGATATTGAAGAATTGAATCAATAAATAGGATAATCTCAAGAAATTTAAATACAAAAAATTGAAAATTATTGCAATATACAATTATATCAAGTGATTAAGTTCATTATAGATAGTATAAAAATATTGGAAGGTAATCAACGAGATATAAAAGAAGATATGGGAAATATAGAAGAAAATATAGCTGAATTATTTAAATTATTATCAGGGTTTGCTGAACATGAAATAAAGAGATTTGAAGAATTTTATGATTTAGAAGTAAATGAAATATTACAATCAACTATGAGTGAATTACAATTAGAATATGATTAAAAAAAATTAAAATCGAATTACATAAACTAAAAAAAATATAAAATTACATTGGGAAAATTTATTAAAATAAATAAAAATACTAGAGAATAATTGTAGTTTTGCATTTGTGCTTATAATATTCCTTGTATTATACATTATTTTATATTATTAAATTAATTCATATCTAAATCAAAAATTCAAATAAATAAACGAAAAAATAAAAGCAGTAAAATATTTTCTTTAATAACATAAATAATTTCAATATTATATTTACACTTAGTATCAATATCACCAAGTCTTTAATTATTAATTTTAAATATTTGATTAAATAACTTTAAAAAATAAATACTTAGAATTATATTTAATAACTTAGAATAATCTATTTAATTAAATTGTTTAATAAAGTAATAAACTCACAAAATTAATTAAAATGTATAATTAAATATTAATTTTTTATAAAATTCTAAACTTCTAGTGCATTTATTTAATTAAATAATATAAGATATAAATCAATCATACTTAAAAATTTTCAGGATCAATTTTAAATATCTAGTATTTTTTTTAAATAATTATTCAAATATATGATTTAATTATTTAAAGTCTCTCTCCTAATTATCAAATCAAACGAAAATATCAAATATATTCACTTAATATTTTATGTTCTTGATATTAAAACCTCATAATTAATTATTATTCATTCAATATCAAATCAATATCTTATTACATATTCATTATCTTAATATTCAATCTTTTAAATATCAATCCTCAATCTCAAATAATCAATCTCAACTCTCATTTATTTATCCAATTCCATTCAAATAACTTACAAACAAAAAGATTTTTTAGTTAATCTACTCTTCAATTAATTATAAATGGACTAGAAGGTAAAATGAGAAGGTAACAAAGCAAGATAAATTGAAGTTAGAATTTTAACCTGAATTTAGTCCCAAAAAAAATTTGAACAAAATATATATTTTTTGTCGTAGTTTAACTAGGAAAATAAAATCATTGCTAAGAAAAAGATTCTAAAATATAAAGATGTCAGAAGTTTAGCAAGAATTAAGTCAATTACAAACTGAGAATGAATGATATTGCTAAAATTTGTTAATTAAGTACAAAATGTATAAGTAAAAAAAGAAAGGAGAATTTTAATTTTTAAACTATAAAATAAAATCAACTACTCTTGATAAATTATTCGGTTTAAATACCAATTATAATATATTTATTAAGAAAATTACAATTAAATATAAAAATACCTAATTAATATTAAGTTATCTACTCAAATATAAATTAATGATTTTATAACTATATAAAATATAAATGTATATCATTTCGAAATTTACTTTTACTATTTATATATTAAATTTATTATATTCTAGACTTATTAATTTATGTTTAAATAAATTATCATGATTAGTGAGGTAATAATATTGACAATAACTATATTCTTAATAAACATTGAATATATTTATTAAACATAAGGAATATTTTAAGATGTATTTCTAATTCATTATTAATTAAAATGATTTAATTTTATATTACTTTATTAATATTAACAATAACACACTTTGCAATAAAAATATATTTAAATTAGTTTGTATATCCATAAAGATATAACTTTTAAATTATTATATAAAAGAAATTTATCAAAAAATATATATAATATCTTAAGTTATATTAATTATTATAAGTGATATTGAACAAGAACAAATAAATACTTTTATCACAAAATAATGGCTTAAAATATAAAAATAAAGTTATAAATCTATACATTTAATAATATCATATGTTTTTTTATATTTTAATTTTACTTAATAAAAATAATATTTTATCATAGTAACAATTAAAACTATTGAATATTTTAATATATATTAAAATCAAACTATAAAGTAGAACAAAAATAATTTACTAATATTCACAATAACTTTTTAATATTACATCTCTATTTTTATTTTATTATCAAAATTTTAGATTTTTTTTTATATATTTAGTACTGTATAGAATTAAATATTGGTTATTTTTATTCAATTACCTAATTATATATTATATTTAATAATAGATTATTTCAGATTTATTATATTAGTATTTTATAATACATAAATGTATTATTATTAATACTATTTATAATTTCATAATAATATAATTAAAATAGCTAGCAATATTTAAGAGCTTGTAAAATCTACTTTTTTCTAATATATTGTAATAAGAAATTGAAATTACTTTTAAACTATATATATATATAAATTTCTTATGTCATTTATAAAACTTTACATTTCATCTTAAAATTTTTAATTTATGATATTTATTGGTAGTTATTGATATATTAGTTCTTAATTTTTTTTTTTTTTTAAATATTGAATTATATTAATCAAATTTAGAAATTAGACCAATTATAAGTGGAAATATTTACTATATGAATTTATTATTATATATATTAATATACCTCTAACCTAAATATATCTTAAATCTTGGGAATAAAATTAAAATAATTTAATTTAGATTTATTATTGGAAATACTACTAATGATATATTAAAAAATATAATTAACTTATAAAGTTTAAGAACTAATTAAAAAAAATTATTATATTTATTATAAATAAAATACCTTTTTTATAATTCTAATATGATATTATCTTATTATAATATTTATCATTTTTATAAATAAATTAGTTCTTTAAATATTTGTTCTTTATATTGTTTCACATTATATAAAAATATTTGTATAAATAGTAATATAATATTTATTAATATAATCATATTTAAATGAATATTAATGTTATTTCTATATTTTATTATCTTAAATTTATCATTATATTAGTAATACATAATTATATTAATATTTTTATTAATATTTATAAATAAAATAGATTTTATAATAAAATATAGTGACTTAATAAATAATAGATTTTTTTTTTAATTTGAATGAATAAAAAATAATAAAAAGTATATCATTTTATAATTTATTGAGAGTATTTACATTTATAAAAAAAAAAAATCCAAAATTAAGATTTTAATGTCTATACTTTGAAATCAGTTAGCAAAATAATTAGAGTAAAAAAAGTATGAATAAGAAATATTGCAATTTATTAAGAAATAATTATGAAATTAATTCTTAATATTATATATTTTGAATTACTTATTTTCAATATTATAATACATTAACGAAAATTATCTTGGTATATTTCTAACATTTACATTAATAAAATCAAAAATATATTAATAAACTTTTAGTCTGTTTTCAATATTTTTAATATTATTACTTTGACTAAATTAATATTTCAAAATACTTATAAAATAGTATTGTGTAACTTTAATACTTTTTTTTTCTTTTATATATATATATTTCTAATATATATTATTTAAATTTAAATACAATATTTTAACTAGTCTTATAATATTTCTTACTTTTAATATAAACCCTTTTCAGTATTTTGATTTAAATAATTATTTATAAATTAGAAATTATTAAAAATAAAAATAAATTATTAATTTCAAACTATATTAATATTTTAATAACTTGTTAAATATTATTAGGAAAGTTGTGGATATAAATAAAACTTTAATTAAAAGTTAATTCAATATTATAATCTTGTCCATAAAAATATTTATATTTTAAATAATTATATATTATTTTTTATAAACAGGATTATTTATAATAATATATATCAAATAAACTGATCAATAATATCTAATAATTATCTATCACTATTTTAAATTAAATAAAATATTAAAAAACCATTCAATATCAATTATTTAAAATTTCACAATTATTTTTAAATAATCTTCTAATAATTTAACTCTATATATTAAAATATTTATTCTAGTTATACTTTTAACTTAGTTTCCTAATTATATCTAATTATTGTTATTACCTACTATCATGTTTTAATCTAATATTACAAAATATATATGAAATTAAATATTAATATTTTATAATTTTTTTATCAGTAAATAAAATAAATATTTGTTAAGATATATACTACATTGATTTTTATAAATATATTCATTGTTAAGTGGTACTTGTTATATATTTGTAATCTTATAAATAATATAAAATATATATAAAATTAAAATACACTTAATAAAAAATTGAGACTAAATAAATATCTTATTTTGGTAAGATATTTATAATATATTAATTAAATTTCACTAAAAAAATTATTATATTGTGATTCTTGAATTATTTTCCTAGTTTAGTATAATTATATTATTAATAAGTTGTTTTTAAGGAGCAATGAAACAATTTTTTTAAAAATATCTAAGAGGATATATATTAATATATTTCAGGACTATTTATATATTATTTTTAATAATTATCTTTTTTTAAAAGTTTGTTTAATTATATATTTTTACGACTATTGATACACATCTAAACTAACCTTGTACACATAAGTTTATTTATATTATTAAATAACAAATTAAATTGATTCTATTTAAGTATAAAACATTATAATTATCGAAGATATAAATTTTTATAGATATTTTATTTAATAGTAAATTACTTTATCAAGTAATTCAATTTTTACTAGTGTATATGTTGATCAAAAAACCAAATTAAATTAGGGTTATTAGTATATTATTATCTCAGGAGTATAATATGATCATCTCTTAATTTACTTTATAAATATGAATGGATTTAAAAATAAAAGACACCTAATTTCAAAATATATAATTACAAGATATTTGTAATTAGGTTATTATTTGCTATAAATATATAATTTATGTTAATATTAGAATAAAAGCAAAATATGTTTAATATCTTAAATTTGCATTATATTATTAATTTTTAAAGTACTTCCAATATCACTGGATCTAATTAAGATACATAAACCGTTACCACATAGTAATATTAAAGATATCCATTATATTTTACCCGTTCACATGATATATTTTAAGAATTTAAGAGATATTAATAGATAATTGAAATTATTTTAATAAAAATTATAATAGGTCTAAAATATTTACTAATATATTACTAAAAAGTTATTCAAATATTGCAAATCTTTTTAAGTGTTCGAGTATCAGAATGTAACTAGAATACATTACAAGACATAGACGTTACTCAGCCACTATGTTTTAAAATATTAAAACTTAATGTTTGGTAGACCTATCTAACTACCAGTTATACATATCTGTTGTAGAATTCATTAATTGTCATTTTTACTTATTTATAATGAAAGTTCTCATAATATTTTTATCCGTTGTATCAAGCATATATATTGTCTCTGCGTATAGACAGAATTCTTTATCCGATAAAGGTCTTGTTTTGGATGTAGTCAACTTCAGGGTTTCTGCTACTGACAATTTAATATTAAGTATATTAGGCCGTTTATGTCCTACTTCAACCTGTAAGAAACCAAGTGAATATAATGTTGAGACATTTGGAACTGCATTGGAGAATTATCCAAATTTAAGTAAACATTACTGTTATATGGCTAAGGTTTTGACAAAATCAATGTATGGAGAATATTACAATCTAAAAACTTCAAATGGATTTACATTTGATCAGGTTATTCAAACTGGTGTTGATAATCCTGGTCATCCATTTATTACTAATGTAGGGGCAGTAGCTGGTGATGAGGAATCATTTGAACTATTCAAGGAGTTTTTTGAAAATATTGTTGAAGTACGTCATGGTTTCATGAAACATCAAATTCAAGAATCTAATTTAAATATAGATGAATTAATTGAAAATACAATTGATGAGAAATATGTAGTATCTGTTCGTGTAAGGACAAGTCGTTCTGTATCTGGTTTACCATTTTCACCTGCAACAAATAGATATCAACGTAGACAGGTTGAAAAGATTGTGTCTAGTGCTTTGGAGAGTTTGACCGGTGACTTAGCTGGTAAATATTACCCCCTGTCATCTTTAACTGAAGAAGAAACTCAAAGACTTATTGATGATCACTTATTATTCCAGAAGCCAGAATCACCACTTTTATTAACTGCTGGTATGGCTAGAGATTGGCCAGATGCTCGTGGTATATTTCACAATGAAAAGAAGGATTTTCTTGTATGGATTAATGAAGAGGATCATATTCGTATTATTTCTATGCAGAACGGTAGCGATATTCATGCAGTATTTTCTCGTTTCTCTAGAGCTGTGAGTGAAATAGAAGCTTCAATGTTGATTAACGGATATAAATTTGCATTTGATAAACATTTCGGATATTTAGCAACTTGTCCTTCAAATTTAGGTACTGGATTAAGAGCTTCCGCTTTAGTTAAGATTCCATTATTAGAGAAACATCCTAGGTTTATGGAGATATTTAAGCCACTTAGAATGCAGCGAAGAGGAACATATGGTGTAGATTCCCAGAGTATTGATGGAATTCATGATATATCAAACTCTGATAGGATGGGAAGTACTGAAGTTGAACTTGTAAATACTTTTATTAAAGGAGCTACAAAGATTATTGAATTAGAAAAGGCATTAGAAAGAGGTGAGGATATTTATGATGACATTGACAAGATTGTAACTCTTACTGAGAAGATTTCTTCATCAATATAAACAAGATATGCTAGTGTGTGATGTTGAAATGGTCTAGAATCTAGTTAAATAATAAAGTGATAGTTATAGAAAGAGGGTTATTGATCTACATAACCTAGGTTTTTAATTTTTGTTATCATAATTCCTTTATATTTTAGAGACTTTATAATTTTCTAAATCTTTCTATTTAGAATATTAATATATATTGAGAATTCCTGTAACAATACATTTATATATAAGAAATAATTAAATGGAATTGTAACAAGAATCTATTAAGATTTCAATAAAGTTGTTAGAAGAATTTGTATTGAAATTTTAATATTTCTGCACCACTCTTAGTGATTTCAACTTATTTTTGTATTAAGTGAAAAAATATGTAGTTTTCACGATTTTCTACAATAGCTATTATTAAATATTGCAAATATTTGTATTTATAGTAGATACTGCAATTTTATATAATTAATCAGTTCAAAACTATTTCAGCTCAAAGCTATGATTGCATTATAGTAATAATTCAATATATTTACAGTATAATAAATCCACTATTTCATTGACCATTACTATTTATTCATGCTATATAAGTTTTATTCTGTTTTAATACTGTTTAGTTAAATTGTTGTAATTTGGTTTGTAAAGAGAATAAGTGGAAATTATAGGAAATGAAAGTTTGCTTATTTTTGAGTTAGTTGATGCTAATTGTTGTTTTGGGTTATATATTTCCTCCCATATATTAGACTTTTTGTATCTTATACTAAATTTTGTAGTAAATTATTACTATTTCCTATATAAGTACTTAAAGTAGTAATTATATCTCTTATTATATATATTGACTTTTATTCTTGTTTATACTCATTTCAAGTGATTTTTTAATTCTTGTAGTTAGGACCAATAAAGTCTACAGTGTGATTATATTCTTTACTAGTAAAAGTTTGAATTGAATTGTTATTTGCTTGAAAATCCCTAGAAAGAATTGCTAATGTAGGTTTACTACAATCACAGCTCTTTTTTTTATTTTCATATCCATTTCTTAACCAGTTTGACATTTCCAATTCAATGTCACTAGTGTTACCAGTCAATCTCCCAACTATTGATAATAATACAGGTAGAACAATAATACCATGGAAGAATCCAAACCCAACGACCATTACCATCATTTTAAAAAATACAGTAAAAATGTAAGAAGTACTTCCGGATAAAACAACAATACCCAAAAATGTTGACATAGCACCATGGCATACAGGAGCTCCCATTAATCCTAAGCACTCAATCATTCTATGATTCCTTGTTTGTCCATAACAATGAGAGAATGTGTGTGTCATTAAAGTTGAATAATCTACTGCAAAACCCATAGATAAAAGTAAATTAATCATGCTTACCATATTAAGTTTAACATTCCAATAATACATAAATCCAAATAGCCCAATGTCTATACAAGCCATCAATACAATTACAAATAATCCAGACATTACCTCAGGTATCAGCATAAGTGTAATGAGTTCAATAGCAATTCCACAACTTAGCATATTTGAAAAACATTCAGATAGTATACTCAAGTCACTTTCATAAAAAAGCATCATATAATTGTATGCTACAACTTTAAAAGGTAATTTAGGATGTTTCTCTTCAGCCTCACAAACTGCTCTTATTTCACTCATCCAATCTGCTTTTTGTTGAGATGTCTGCATTCCTTTAACAAAAAGTCTGATTCTATAAGTTACTAGTTCTTTGCCCTTCCAAACAAAGTCATATGCAAACTGTTTATAGTTACTGTCCGGGTTATTATACAGCTCATCATATAAAGTAGTTTGAAATATCTCTTTAGATCCTCCTCTGAGTAATTTAGCTAAATTTGGATTTGATATGATATTTTGTAATGGATCAATAACTCTCTTTGTAGATTCTAATTTTTCTAATGTTAATACGAAATCAAAGATTCTCTCCTGAACTTCACGCTTCCACCATTCTAAAGTTTCTGGAAAATAAACATCTGTTGGTACATCATATTCACCAAAATATTGAATAAAATCTCTGTCAAATCCCTGTAGATAGCTTGTTTTAGGGGCTAAATCACGAAGGTCAAGACCACTTTCCATCTTTGTGAAACCATATATAGATACAGATAAAAAGGTTATCCATAATATCAAAACTGCAAACTTTACTAAAGGTGTTGCCATTAAAGGTCCAATTGTATGAAGCATTACACGCCTAGTTGATCTGCCAACAGTTCCTGGAGGTTCAATCAAAAGAGTTTGTAATAAATGTTCTATATTTGAAACCTGGTTATAACAAGATAAATCCTCAGTAAAAATCTCATTTCTAGAAGAGTCTTGTTGTTCATATTCTAACTCTCTTGTTATTAATCTATTTTCATAAAATTTCTGTGAAATATTACTACAATCTGTATAGCTTGATGATATAATTTGACTTTCACTAGTTGATGTATCAATTTTATTTTTATCTAACATAAGATTATTCTGCTTCATAGGTAAATGAAATAAATTTCTTATAATTCTTTGAGTTAAAGATTTGTTATAATAATCAGAATCTTTTACTGGATATAGTTTAATATTATACTCATCTAGAATTCTCGATAAATTGTAACTAACAATTGCAAATGAAGTTGCCTTATCAATAGGTAAGGATCTTCCTTCTAAGGCTTCTTTTTTTGCCCAAATATCTGCATCAGTCAATTTTGGAACTTTGAAAAAGTGCAATCGTCTTATGCTTTCACGTTTGGCATCAAGACAAAGAACTGGAAACATAAATATAAAGACATAAATATAAGTAAATATAATGGAAGCTGCAGAAAAAATGCAAAAATTCCTGATTGACATATAGGGTTCTCCTACAGCTCCAATTGAAAATGATACAAGGCCTGTACACATTGTAATTGAAATCCCAATCACACTATCTTGTAAAGTCAGCATACAACGTTCCTTAGTACTTGTTATTGTATACCCAGTTGAATATGCATTAACTATTACAAAAAGATAATTAACAGCTGCTCCCATTATCAAAAATGGAGTGACTAAAACAGTTGGAACAAAGGAAACTCCACATATTGACATTAATCCCATACCAGAAGCTAATCCTAACAGTGCTGCAAATAATCCTGCAAGTCCACTATATGTTTTCATCTTGTACAAATCAAAACTGAAATTAGCACTTCCAACATAAAAGAATAATAATGCAAACGTGAGACCAACCAGTAATATATCAGAATTTTCAGATGTAGATGCTTTCAATTCATCATCACGACTTCTAAATGCACTGAATGTTAATCTTGCACGTCCCCAATCCCTATTTTCCTTTAAAATATTAATTAGAGCCTGTTCCCACATCATATTTCTAATCATATTTGCATCTGTCTTATCATCAAATATCTCATATGCCATTAGAAAAGCTTCAGCACCTATAATACAATCTATTTGTACATCTGAAAATCCTGGACCTTTTTCAGAAGGTATTAGAAGTTCTGGACGTAATATTTTGGATACTAAATCAGTTGGTAATGTTCTTATACATGGAATTGTTTTCATCTTCCCCAGTATATAATCTGGAAGAAATGCTTGTTTTCGAAGATTAAATACAAAACCTCCTAATATATATAATTCAGGTGGTTTACCATCTAATAAAGCCTTCATATCCAATATACCAGCCTCAATTACACTTTGAACTGAGCACGTTTCAAATGAGGTTCTTGTACAAATATCATTATATGTCAAAAATACATCATTTGGTAAATGAAATGGATCTGTATCAATTTCACTATTAAATTTTGTATTCTGACTTGAACCTAATAGGCGTGAATCAATATTAACACCAACTCTACGACCACCAACTGCATCTAAACTTTCTCCCCTTACCAATTTATTTATATGAGAGACTATCTCTAAAAATTCCCATGTTAAAACATTCTCTCCTGGTGTGTTTGATGTAACTATAATCAATTGAGTTCTACTCTGTATATTACTAAATAATTTAGTATGTAATATTCCATGATCTCTAGCTAAACTATAAGGTAAAGAGTATAATTGTTCAGCAGAATCAACCCATTTAGGGATACCTGGAATAAATCCAATACAACAAATCAATGTAATTAAAATAGATCCCAATATAAACCACCAAGGATTCTCATATATAATACCACCGAAGATTCCAAATTTTGTTGCAACAAACTCTACAATTTCAGGTTGTATATTTGCTAGTTGTTTTAGAAATGTTGTAATTTTTTTGAATGGTTTCTTCTTGTTTACATCCACACATAATTGTTCTGATCTTTCCTCCATCATAAGATATATACATATATTTTGCAAATCCTAGTAGCTTTATAAAGCATACAAATTCCATCGCTTTCAAATGCAACGCGTGAATTAGTAATACCATTATACAATTTATATTTATTTCACTGTATATTGACATGATCGAATTATTGTATTGCAATTATTTTAGCGGTTATAGTTATAAATAACGATCATGTCCAAAATATATAAATGATATATTTAAACTGCACAATGTTATATAAAGTATTATTTAAGATTATCCAACAGTAATATCACTTATTCTTATCCAAATTCATAGTAATTTTTTTTAATTTATAGATATAAACCAAATATATATAAATATTGCGATCTTTACCATTGTTAAGAAATAGCTGGCGCCCTTTAAAATCATATCTATTTATATATACTCAAATTAAATATCAAAATTGCTACCTGTTATGGTATTATATTGTTTTCTATTATCAATGGTCCAGGAATAGTTAAGTTTGGGGAATAGAGTTGAATTTCCTTAAGAAAATAATATCGTAATTCTTTCTCTGTCATTACATTCCAATCATCAAAAGGTAAAGTCACTTTTTCATTAGAAATTACTTCCAATTTCTCATTACGTATATTCTTAAAAAAGGAATGACAAAGAGCCTCTTCAACAGTTATTCTTTTAGTTGGATTAAATACTAACATCTTTTTCAATAAGTCAATAGCTAGATTTGATGCTCCAGGAAATCTAGCATGCATATCAATACCTGAGCGCTTATGAAAAATCCTAATATATCTTTTGGCATCTTCCTTTTCTAATATATCAATATCTTCCTCTTTTGGAGATCCTAAAATATTAAAGATCATATTTAATTGATCTCTATTCCCTCTTATTTTAAAGCGATAATCTTCACCTTGATGTTTATTATCTGGAGATAAAGGAAAACAACTACTTCCAGGAAATAATGGACTTCTATCACTATAATATGCAACATTTTCTTTTAACATATTTAATAATTCTGCAAAAATACAACCAACACTCCACATATCAATAGCTTCTGTATAATTTTCTTGTAGTAAAATTAATTCTGGTGCACGGTACCATCTAGTAACTACATGCCCAGTTAATTGCCGTTTTAAATAACGTCCTCCTGGTCTATAATTATCATTATCATTTGAATTTCCTTTATTATCAACACAATTATATTTTGAAATTAAATTTTCTTGTGATCTTACTGTTCTAGCTAATCCGAAATCACAAATCTTTACTCCACAATCTTGATTAACTAGACAATTAGCAGGTTTTAAATCTCTATGATATATTCCTGCTGAATGAATATATTTAAGACCAACCAATAAGTTATAAAGGAGAGTCTTTACATGAAGCTCTGTTAAATATACCGGAGTTCTAAATAATTTCTTGAAATCACTATCTGCTATCTCCAATACTAAATATATCTCATCAAATGTAAGTAAATTATCAGGAACACAAATATCCAATACTTTCACAATATTGTCATGATTTAATCTATTTAATAATGCAATTTCCCTAAGAATTCTTTTACAATCTACTAAATCTTCAAAAACTCTATGAATTTTTTTAATTGCAACTAGACGATTCTCTATAGTATCATAAGCTTCACAAACATGACCATAAGAACCTGTACCAATTAAATGACGAACCTGATATCTAGAAGGTATACACCAATGATTATGAGGTTGAGGAAATGATGATGAAATAGAAGATAATGATGAAGCAGTTGTAGATGTAGTTTTTGTATTTAATATACTTTGATTTGTACAATTAATATTTGAAGTATTTGTTGTATTCATTTTATTACCAGACTTTTCCTTTAAGTTATTCCATTCTTTTCTTAAATTAGAATCACTTTCAATTGATATTACTCTAGTCTGTTTTTTTAATGTCTCAATTTGATTATTTTCATTTATTCTATTCATTAATTTTGTTGATTTCTCATTATATTCTGAATCTATTTGATCATTTGATTCTAATCCTATCATTATTCTTAATTTCTATTAGTAATTAATATACAACTAGAGACTCCTTAATTTCTCTTATTCCTCCTATTTATGCATATAAAATATGCAATGCAATTACAAAGGATACTTTCTACTATATCTGCATGCAACTCCGGTACCTGTCAAGTTGTTAGATTATGGGGGAGATTTTAGCGCGAAAACGAGACAATATAAAGTAAAATATATGGGATAAAATATTCACTACTTTTTTCTTCTTGTCTTTCTATAATTCATACAATTAATTATTAATATTTTAGATTTTATAAAGTATATTTTTTTTATATTATTTTAAATATTTATATTTCTTCATCTTCTCTTATACATAATAATAAATTTTACTATTATCCTAATATTTTATTATATTCATACAAATATTATAATAAAATCCTCTATTATACTTTTAAATATATATTATAAGTATATTTAATACTGTATATTACATATAATTACTAAATAATAAATATTATATATTCATTTCTAAATTTCTTAAGAACCCTACTTTATGAAAATATCCTATTAATCTCCTTCTCAAACATATAACAACGAATAGGCATATCAAGGTCATGAAAAGGATTCTTCAAAACATAATCTGTATAAGCTTCATAAACTTTCTTTAATATAGTTTGAATACCCTGAGTAGAAGGACTAGCTACTATGAAAAATCTTAAACCTAAATATTTTATTAAATCACATATAATTAATATAATAATGCAATTAATAATTTTATTCATATCTAAATATTCATACCTGTCATAGTTTCAAAACATTCCAATCTAAATAAATCTGTCATTATCATATTTATACCACCCTCATTATTCATATTATTAAATTGTTTAAGTGACTTAGTTGGTGATAACTGTCTTGCTATTGTACATAATCCATGAAATGTTGAAGCAAGACGAATTCTATCATTTGCAGTTAATAGGATATCAGTAAAATCCTAAAAGATTTCAAAAAAAATAAATAAATTAATTATATGTAATCACTTATTAAGATTAATAATAAATCCCAATATTAAGCTAACTTTTTGGTATATTAAGCTTCCATTCTTATTATTTATATATAGAGAGTAATACATTAGCAATATATAATTTAATATTTAAAGAAAAGAGCTTATAAATAAAAATGGTAATATTTTAATTGTATCAAATGCGGTATTATAACTTTATTAAAACTAAATTATTTCGTTTTAATACTTGTTTACACTAATTATAAGTGTTATATTATTATTGTAATATAATTATATTGTGAAGTATTACTATAATAAATTTTTATATATTTTAATATTGATAATATAACCATGTTTAAAATAATAGAAAGTAAATATTTTGGTGGATATAATTATTTAACTTTATAATATATAAAATTTTAAATAAATATAATTATAGAAAATAATCTCCTTAATAAGTGTATTTCAATATTCCATTTAAATATATTACTTAAAATTTTATCATATAAATTATTTCTATTTAGTCTTTTTTTCAATTTTATAGTTAATATCTAAATTATTGAAAGTTTCTAAAATACATCCTTTAATTAAAACCAATTTAGGAGTTCTGTAATTTTACACCGAACAAATTATAAAGAATAGATATTCATTAGTTACACTAATTGAATAGGTATAATTTTAATATAATGGTAATTATGTTACTATAATTTCAGATATTTATATTAATTTTCCCTATAAAACCCTCCCTTAATAAATAAACTACTAAAGTAATTCTAAGAATTATTTAATATATATATATATATACTTTAAATATTTTAGATAAATAATTTCTAATTTAAAGAGAAAAGGAAAAGAAAAAAAAAGGTAATGGAGACATCTTGTTAAATATCTCGAAAAATTAATATATCTTTAGGGCGGTATATATACGTGGATACTTGTTAAATTTACCTTATTGATTTATATTGATGTAATTGATGATCTTTTTAGTTGTAGGTGGAAATTCTCTCATTTCTTACTTTTTTTATTTCTTTAAACTTATTGTTAATGTCTAAGACATCAGCTGTTCATTTATCATTTATGTACGACTTAATTGTTATTGGAGGGGGTTCTGGTGGTTTAGCTGCTGCTAAGGAAGCTGCAAGACTTGGAAAAAAAGTTGTACTATTTGATTATGTCAAACCATCAACTCAAGGGACAAAGTGGGGTCTTGGTGGTACATGTGTTAATGTTGGATGTGTTCCAAAAAAGTTAATACATTATGCAGCTAATATGGGTACTATATTACATCATGATACTTCTAATTATGGATTTGATGTTACATCAACTTTCAGATGGAGTAATTTGATACAAACAGTTCAAAATCATGTAAAATCTCTTAATTTTTCATATAGAACTGGACTATTTAGCTCAGGAGTTGAATATATTAATTCTTTAGCTAATTTAGAGGATAGACATACTGTGTTATTTGAAAGAAATGGTGAAGTAATGAAATATACTACAGAGCATATATTAATTGCTGTTGGAGGGAGACCTAATGTTCCTGAAAATGTTCCTGGTGCCTTAGAATATGCTATAACATCAGATGATATATTTTCTCTTTCTAAATCTCCTGGTAAAACTTTAATTGTAGGAGCATCATATATAGGACTTGAAACAGCTGGGTTTTTGACAGAATTAGGATTTGAAGCTATTGTAGCTGTTCGTTCAATTCCTTTACGTGGTTTTGATCGTCAGTGTTCTGAAAAAGTTGTTTCTATGATGAAAGAATATGGTACTAAATTTCTTGAAGGTGTTGTGCCTATAAATATTGAGAAAATTGATGATAAATTAAAAGTTGTATTTAGTAATGCTTATACAGAACAATTTGATACAGTAATTTATGCAACAGGAAGATATCCAGATACTAAATATTTAAAACTTAATGAAATAGGGGTATACCTTACACCAAATAATAAAATTATTGCTCCTAATGACACAACTAATATTCCAAATATTCATGCAATTGGTGATGTTGTTGATGGACGTCCTGAATTAACTCCAGTAGCAATTAAGGCAGGCATTTTATTAGCAAGACGTCTTTTTGGAGATTCTAAAGAATTTATTGATTATAAATATATACCTACAACTATTTTTACACCAACAGAATATGGTTCTATTGGTTATTCTTCAGAAGCTGCTATTGCAGAATATGGTGAAGATGATATAGAAGAATATTTATTTGAATTTACTACATTAGAAATAGCAGCATCACATCGTTATAAAGTTGAGTCAAGTAGAATAGATAGTGGTGATTTTTATATGTCACCGAATTCATTTGCTAAGCTCATTACAGTTAAAAGTTTGGATAATAAAGTTGTTGGATTTCACTTTGTTGGTCTTAATGCTGGAGAAATAACTCAAGGTTTTTCTTTGGCAATTAAACTTGGTGCCAAAAAAAGTGATTTTGACTCCATGATTGGTATACATCCCACTGATGCAGAAGTATTTTCAGACTTAAGTATTACTAGGAGATCAGGTGAATCTTTTATTGCAACAGGTGGATGTGGTGGTGGGAAATGTGGCTAGATCTATGTATTAATAATATTAATAATGATAATAATCATAATAGTAATAGTAGTAATAATAATGATGTATAGTCATAGATGTATTATTTTCGATAGCTTTGTTATGTAAATTAGTAGTTAAGGTTAATTTCTTTTTCCCGTTAGTGTATACAGTACCGCTTGCGTCTTAATACCTAGAATTTTATTACTAACCTTTTAAAGAATTCTATATATGGATAAAATTTTAACAGGTTATAATTCTGATGAGGATATAAATGATACTATAGATACTAATATTAAGATAAAAAGTATAGAACCAAAGGAAGTATTAAATCATAAATATAATAATGATACCATTTATAATATAGAATCTAGAAATAAAGCCATAAATAATAATAATAAATATGAAAATAATCTATTTTTAAATATAAATATAAATTCAGAAAAAAACTTTAATAAAACTAAAAAAGTTAGTAAGAAAAATAAACATATGATGCATTTTATAGAAGCTGATTTAAGAGGCAATATTAAATGTATTAAACAACAAGATTTATATACAACTTCTGAAACTAAAAACTTGAAAGATGAATCAAATAATAGACAAACAAGAAATTCATTTGTTTGGAGACCTAGTATAAATCAAAAACGAAAACATCAGGTATGTCTAAATAAACCCTCATTTTTATTACAATATATTTATAAACCCTATTTTAATATAGATAACATGGTTATTACATGAAGCAAATGAATTAAAAAAAACTAGAGATCAAATAAATCCCTAGAAATTATATACAAATTTATAATGTGTAAAGTATCTCTTCTTTTTTTTTTTAAAAAAAAAANNAAAAAAAAAAGAAAAAAAAAAGTTTATAATATTTTAATTATTATTTAGCTTGCTTAATTGAGAGTTCAATTAATCTTTTAGTTTCTGTAGAAGATATTCCCATAATATTGTCATAATCACCCTCAATATGATCTACATAATCTTCTAATATAGGACAATCAATAGCAAAACCACCACAAGAGTTCCCTATTATTTTAGAATATAAAACAGCATCTTCTATTACATATTGTGGTATTATTTTAAAATATACTCTTGATGTAACAACAATATCAATAGTCGAATTTGAGATATTATTATATATAGCTATTCCAGAAATAACATCCACATAGCTATTACTATATGATTTAAGAAATCGTCTTTTTTCTTCATTATCCACTGGTTTATTCCTAATTTCTCCATCTTTATATGCTATTGAATCAGCACATATAACTAATACTTTACTCATTGAACCTTTATCATTGCTATTTAATATATTATCTGATTTCTTTAATACTGCTTTAAGTTTAGCATGGGATAATTTTAAAACTAGATCTTGCGGAGAATCTCCATTAATACTTCTTTCATCAATATCAGCTGATATATAATCTGAAATGTTTATACCCGCTTTTTTTAATATAACTTTACGACTTTCAGATGTAGATCCAAGTATAATTCTATATGGATATGTATCTAAATTGTTTGTATTCATTAAAATTAATTTAAATAGTTTGTTAAAGTTTCTATTTAATAATTTTAATAAAATATGTTTTTTTTACCGCTAGCGGTAAAATTTGTTTATGACTATTATTTAATGACATAATTACATACTACCTACCCCAATTATATTTTTGGGAAAAAAAACAAATTAACAATGCGCCAAAAAAAAATATATACCGTTGTTATAACTATTTGCATGTAATGTAATAAAAAACTGATAAAATCCATTCCCTCCAAAACTTTTTAAATCTTATAAATATTTAGAAATTTAAATATATAAGGATATAATGGTATTATTTTATGTAGATATAGATATTTTGATTAATTATAATATTAAATAAATACATAATTTCTTTAAACATTAACTACATAGATATTGCAAATAAGAGACATCTAAAAATTATTAGAAGATATTAATATTAGTATTTAATATTATATTTGGATATATTGGATAATACAAAGACATTTTGTTTATGCAAAAATTCTGTATAATAAAGAAGAAGAAAAAAAAAAGGAACTGAAGCTTTAATTTTAATTCTTATATGGAATCAATATAAATACCAAATAAAACATCCATAATATACATTATATTAATAGTCAATTTAATAAAATATTATTCGAATTATTAAATATATATTATTGAAAAGGAAAAAAAAAAAAAAAGATCTTTAACATTATATTTATTGTAAATTCATAGTTAATATTCAACTTATAAATTATTATAATTATTTGAATAATTGAATCTTTTATTATTATTATCTAATTTATCTTATAACTAGTTCAAAATAAACTAGAATTATGAATAAAATCTAATAGTCATCTTAATTTTAGTTTTCTTTCAATATCTTAAATATATGTATATAAATAAGTCCCTTAAAAAAAATTGACAATTATATATTAAAATTTTATTTATAAAAGTGATATAAAGTTAATATTATATAAAAATATGAATTTACTATTATATTTATTAAATAAAAATTGATTTAATAAAGATCACTATTGATAAAAGTAATATCTGTAAGTTCATGCTTAGTCTGAATCCACAGTTAAATCTATAAAATCGAATTTTGAGGAACAATCTTCAATATTATAATCTACTCCAAAATCATTAAAAATATCCATAGAATTAGCAATACAAGTTTCAGATATAAAATTAGTACAATTTTTTTCAGTATCACATTTAGTATAAATATAATTAGATTCAAATTTTTGAGGTATTTCTTGTTTATCTTCCTGATGATCTTTAGTATTAGATAAAATATCTGAAATTTTAACATTATTTCTAATTATATCAAGCCAATTATAAGACTCAAAACAAACTGGACAAGATACTTTTTTTGGTATTAAAGATATTTTAGAATCCTGATCATTTAAATTTTCATCCCATTTAGATATACATGATATATGAACAAAATAATCATCACAACAAGGAAATACTATGAATTTCCGATTAGATTCAATTTCAAGATTACATAGAATACAATTTATCCTATTTTCCTCTATTTGTAAAATAAAATTATTATTAGGTATATCGAAATCACTTTCACTATCAGATATTGATACTTGTTTATTTTTTAGTATGTCAAAATTTATTTGGAAAAATTCAGTATTAGAGTCACTATTTGAATCATTACATATACGTAAAAAACACTTAAATTCTCCCAAACTAGGTATATCAAAAAGTATAAATTTTGTAGCAACTATTTTAGAGAAGATATCAATCCAATTTATAATTATATCTATGGAATTTCTATCCATTATATAAATACTTAAATTCATTTTGCACCAAGGCTCAATAGATACCATACATAACAGTATTCCAATACGCTGTTGAACACTCCATTGTTTCCTATTTAAAATAAATTTTCCAGATCTTTTTGAAACTCTAGTAATTCCCCAAACTATTATCTGAGAACGAGTTGCCTTACAAATATGAGGATGTTGCCAAGCCCACTCAAATCTTAAAGCTGCAATTCTATTTGGAAATCCATTTATACAAATTGCCATATACCATGGAATTCCACTTTTAGTTTTTTTAGCACCTTTCTTAATTTCACCATTGTGTTGTCTAAGCCTTCGAACTGGATTGACAGTATATCCAATATAACTAGCTTTTTTTTTTGATTCGGAAAGTAATAGATAACAAAAGTGGCTCGGAATATTTATCTTAAGACTTCCAGACATTTGTATTCATTATTAATTTAAATAATAATATTTAGACACCTTTTTTATGATTAATGAAATTTTAAAAAGTGAAAGAAAGAAAAAAAAAAAAAAGAGGATTTTTTAAGAACCCCCAGAGCCAAGCCAAAAATATTAGAATACTAACCTCCAGTAAATGATAATTATTGAAATTTAAAGGTTCAGAAACTTATCATAGTACTCAAAAAATACATTATTTTTTTAACAACTAATAGATTAGAAGCAATAATAAAATTGGTTACAAGAAGAAAAACCTAATTTGATTATTTAGATTGCAATATATCCTCAATTTTGAATATTATCCTTTGCAACCACAATATGTATGTTTATTTGAATAATTATCTTTACATCTAATATAAAGGTTTTCATTATGTGATTTTTTTTCGCGTAAAATATTTTGAACTGAATTGATATATTCACTTTCTTTAATATTATGTAAAGAGCTGAAACGTTTTGAAATAAATATATTCATTAAAGATTTAATTTCCTTATCTGAAGTTCCACTGGCATCTTTTGCATTATTTATTCTTACAGAACACTGAAATTTATCATTATAAATTGAATAATTTTGGTTTTTAGAATAGCTAAGCTGACTTCTTGTAGCCCTAAGCTTACCATTTAAATTTAGATTTGTTATTTGAGATTTATCTTCTAATTTAATTTTAATTACTGAACTTAATTGTTCATTTAAAATATCATGACATTGCTCATCTGTTGGAGGTGGAGTAATCTGATTTGATGATATTCTTTGATTTGTATCTGAAATTAAGGAATTAGAAGAAATAGATGTACTTGAAATTGCATCGTCACTTTGTCCTTCTAATTGTACTATAACTAATCTTCTATTTTTTGAAGGTTCAATTAAAGAACCTAATTTTTCAAATGTAAATATTGGTTTTTTTAAAAATATATCAGTAGCTGTTTCTATAAGATCACCCTTATAAAAACAAATTTCATGACTGATTATCATTTTGGAAAAATGAGCTACATAAGAACTTAACGTTTCTAATTTTTGAACAGATTGAGATGCAGGTCCAAACCATTTAACTCTTTTATGAAAATCTATTAAACCTTGTTCTGAATCAAATTGTTTTTTTAAGGAATGAAAAATTTTTTTAAGTGCATCAAAAATATGGCACTCTAATGTATTAAGACTTCTATCTGCACTTTGTACTGCTCCTACTAAAACCATTGATGGAGTTGCCATTGATACACCTGCAAATGCTACATATCCATCCTGCCAAGATGTTCTTACAGTATCATAAAATGGTACACTAATTAATTCTCCAATAGTTGAATATATTGATGTATCTAATAGATCTACAGGGGGTGTCAAAAAATTTGCAACAATTGCATTATTATAATCAGAAGAAATAGGATTTTTAGCTGTAACTATAATATCTGCAGGTAAATCTAATACTCCATCATGTACACATTCTTCATAACTTATAGGTTTTTGTATTGCATGATCATATATTAATTTAACATATTCATGTGAATTTATAGAGTCTATATTACCAACAATTAATGCATCTACATATCCTTCTGAAAAGTTTTCATCTATATGATGTAAATAATCCAAATAATTAATATTTAATTTTAAAATAGCATCTCTAAGTTCAATTTTAGAATAATAATTTGATAAATAGATACTACTTGCAATATCTATTCCTACTTCATATGCTAGTACATCGCTAAAACTTGAAATTTGAGATTTAAAATTAGATAATGCCTTATTAAATTCAATTTCTGTAGGTTTTTTATTTCCAAATGGATAAGAATTTTTTATTCCATTTATAATATGTCCAAAATTTGAACTATATGCATCTATAGCAGTTATGAATCTGCCCCTATTAAAATCTGATATGGTTGTAGCACCACATGCAGAGAAAGGTGCTATAACCTCTTGATATCTTTTATCCATAACTATAGCATGTATTTTTGCATATATAATACCAGATATATTATTATTTATAAAACTACTGGCTAGTCGTTGCACAAAGGTTAAATGAATAGCTGGAACCTTGTGTATAGGTCCTTTCCAAAATATAGCTAATTTTTCATCTGTATATATACAACAAGGTTCATATACAGATAAAATTTTGGTTCCACTAACAGTTCTTCCATTTTCTTGATAAGAAGGACAATTTGTTTCATTTAAATTAATAATAGAAAGATTTTTTGGCACACAAGATAAAATTTCATCTATATTCATACTTTCTAGTTCATTTACAGATGGTGATATATGAAGATCTTGTAATGTATACTTTATATCATATGGTTCAAAAAATCTGATTTCTTCAGAACTTTTTGAAGAAAAATCTTCATCTGAAAGTTTGATAATTGAGGCTCTATTTGGAGTTAAAGTATCTACTAAAGATATCAAAACTTTCTTCTGTAGTTCGCTTAAGTTATTTTCACTAAGAAATTTATTTGGAGTATGATATGCAGAAATTGCAATTTCAGGTTCTTTAGGAAATATCAACAAGTTTTCTGCTGATTGTGATACTAATTCAGCTGTATTTCGAGTTTCTTCATATTTGAAGTCTATATTAGCCATTTTTGTATAATTCTGATAAAATGAATTTAACCAATTATCTTCATGTTTTACTTTATTACTTAAAATATCCATATAATTTGTAACTAGATTAGCTATTTTCTGAGTAGTTTCATCATTAGTATCACTAGCTGTTATTAAAATACCAATAATTGAATATTTAGTTGTTATATGATCAAAAAATTCTATTTTATGAGCAAGTCCTTTATTATAAAGTTGTGTATAAAGTGAATTTCCACCTTTATTTTCTATATAATATTTAATAAATGAAAATATTTGCCACTCAGCACTTTCATGCATTAAAGTCATTGAATTAGATTCATCAGGCCAATATATCATAATTAATGGGGGTGAAGAATTCCCTCTTTTAATTTTTATTAATTTAGAGACAACAGGTTCTTCATGAATTATTTTTTCTAATTCACCTAAACTATCTACAGTAGAAAATCCAATATTATTGAAATCACTTGGTATAATTACTGAATTATCTATTTTAGTTGAAGAATAAGGACGAGATGATGTTCTATCCTCTATAGTTGCAATACCTGCTGTAGCCTTTGAGCTTGGTATCACATTTACTGCTTGTTCAGCTATTTCTTTAAGTATAGATAAATTATAAGGACCTTTAATTACAAGAGATATATTATCACTAGTATAACAAGAATTATGTAACTCCTTTAGAGCTGCTGTTACATTAATATTTTTTTCTTTGGGATTTTTAAATAATGTATCAAAATTCCCAGTACCAAACTTCCTAGCTGGACTATTTTGAGGAGCTTGAAATAATGCTAATTCTAGCATCAGTCTAATTATGTTGGGTATATTCTTTTCATGTTCTTGATTTACTGCATTTATTTCCGCAGTAACAGTTTTTTCATCCATAATTGGTGATTTTAACATAGTAGTAAAGTAATCCAATATTAACTTTAGTTTTCTTGGAGGAGATAAAACATAATAAACTGTTAAATCAGATGTTGTATATGCATTTGCAATACCTCCATTTGTTGATAGAAATTCATCCCATTCTGTAGCATTTGGGTGTTGTTCACTCCCCAAAAATGTCACATGTTCCATTAGGTGTGCCAAACCAGGTAAGTTATCTGGATCTTGATAAAAACCACAGCCAATAGAATATGCAAATGCAGCTTCTCTAGATCCTCTATCAGATATTAATAGAATACTGATTCCATTTTCCGCAGTAAAGTAATCTATTTCAGTATTTGGAGATAACTTACCTAATGAAGAAAATGATTCTAATGATGCACCTTCCTTCATTAGGTCTTCATTTATTAAATTTCGTGACCATCGTTTTTTTTTATTACTAAAGCTAGCTAAAAATGCTTCAGATGCATTTGCTTTGTCAATTATAGAATGAGCTTGTAGCTTTTTTGATATTTCAGATTTCAGACCTTTGCAAGAGTTAAAATTTGCAAATAGACATATCAGATATATTATATGTAAAAATTGCATATTAAAGCTCATCTTGAGCTGACTTGAACTTTCACTATTTTTTTGAAAGTCTGAAAATCTCTTTAGTTCTAAGTACTTTTTAAATATGCATGCAAAAATAGACCGCCCTAGGGCGCTATAAATCTAGTTATATTCTAGCTAGAACATGTTAGCAGTTAGCCTAAGTTTAAGCTTAGAATCTATTTCAATATAACTAATTATATCTAATTATATAAATATAATGAAAATAAACCAAGAACAAGTTTTATAAAAAAGGAATAAATAAAGGTAGTAAAAGAAGATAATATTTTAGAAACAAAGACTAGGTTCAGTAAAATTACAGGTACCCTACCCTTAAGATGGAATTAAAACTGGGCAAAGAGTAATATAATTAGCTATTTAAAGATCAATCATGTTACGACATAAGGTAAATCCGCAACAGCCTATACTCTACATTGCCTGTGTTATATCCTTAATGAGTTGTTACATCTCGACTGGCTTTAATTTTTGCAAGTAATGCAGCATATTCATTCTTTGCAGCAATAGCATTGGCAGAACGTTTCTTTAAAGTCTTAATGTATCTTTGTTTTCTTTGAAGCCTTTCCCTCGTTACTAAACGTTGAATCTTTGGAGCTTTTGATTTGTTCCTCCCCTCAATAACTCTCCTAATAACATGCTTACGTACATCATCAGATTTAGCCAAATTAAAGAGTTTTCTAATCTTAGATGCTCTTTTTGGACCTAAACGTCTTGGTTTTTCACTATCTGTTAAACCTGGTATATCTTGTTCACCTTTTTCTACAACAACTAAATTTAATACAGATAAATCATGTCCTACAATGCAGCCACGAACTGACTTTCTCTTTTGCTGACCAGTGCGACGAGGACGGTAGCATTTCATTCCCTTCTTAAATAATAAACGAACACGACCATTCGTCAAAACACCTTGCATCATTGGAAATCCCTGCTTGTCATTCCCACCCGTAATTTTCAATGTATACCCTTTAAACTCATCACCCAAGAAGCTACACTCTACTTCTGCACCAATTCTTCTTTCAAATAAAGGTAATAAGCGTTTTTCATCATCAACTTCGATACACTTCTGTAATCCAGTTGTAGGATTCGCAATATTTAACTTCATTCTTTATTGCTAGTCAAAGAAGGTCAAAATAAGAGGAGAATTTCAACGTTAATGAATTTTTCAACGTTACAAATAACTGTCCCTGCAGGCGCTAATTTTGTTTCTACATTCTTTCTTGCTACATTTAGGTATACATTCCATCCGCTCTTATTTGTCTGTTGTCTTTAGGCGACATTTCTAGTATTGTGTCTCCTTACATTAGTAGCAGATAAGAGACGCCGCCAAGATTATTTTTTATATGGGCGGGAAAATATGAATGAGAAATTAATTCTTAAATGTATTATTTTGTTTTGAAAACACAAACTATTTATTGAAGTATAGGTAATTAGAGGATAAAGAAACATTCTTTTGTTTTACTATTTGATTCCTTAGCTCTCTAGGGATACATACAATATATTAACTGATATTTGCAACATTACCATAAACTTTGAATATGCACATAAATTATACCTCTATTTCTAATTAGTATAGTGAAAATAAACTCAATTTTATAAACTCTCGGAAAGAACAAATAGTATGAAAATAATATCTACATGCTGATGCTCTTTTTATTCAATACCCTATTGCGGTAGGAGCCAGGTCTTATCTAAGAATTGGCTGTAAACTGAAAGGGAATAATGGTAATCTTTTAAATATTCAAATATGAATGAACCTCACATAAGAATATAGTGAATATGGACAAGGAATTACCTAAATATTCTCCAAATATGGCTGAAAGGCGGACTTTTGTGAAGGAAAGTGTGACTTTGAAGAAGAAATATGGGAAGGGGTATGACCTTATTAAAAGGATGGGATTTTCTGGAGGAGGTCTGGGAGTAGATGGTTCAGGTATGACAGAACCACTTATAGTAAATATCATATCAAAAAGTCAGGGTCTAGGTATATTAGAAGGATCAAATCTACATTTGGGAAGTGATACTCCTAATAAAACGAGCAACACTGACAATCAGACTAATATTAAACGCGTCAAATTGGTAGATATTAATACAGATACTAAAGATATTGATGATACTAGTCAATTTGACGATATATATACATGCAATCTTTCTATATTTAGTGATACATCAAGAGCACTTTGTGACATAAAGAAGCAGCTCTCAAACGAAAATGATAATTTAAAAAATCTATTATTTGAAACTGAAGAACAACTTAAAAAGTGGCTCAATGATTATAATAAATTAACAAATAAACTCAGTATTTTAAGAGAAGTTGAAATAATAACTAAATCATTATATGAGATTTTCAAATGTCTTGAACATGAGATGGTTTTAATTGAGGAATATTACTTTACTGCTGATAGTTTATTCACAAATAATAATAGTGAGGGGATTGAACTCTCTATGGAAGATCATGTGAAATTTTTAAAATGTTTCGAAAATTCTATTTTGAACTTTAAGAAATCTTGTAAGAGCTACTTTGAGAACTACAAAGATTCTATATGCTTAAAAGTAACAATGTCTTATCTACCCTTCTTTAATATAATAGAATGTATATTATTGAGTAATCTTAAAAAAATATACACTAAATTTTGGAAACCATCAATCACTCCAAATTATGGTGTAGAGTTGTGGCATGAAATTTATTCTATTTTTCAGTTGCTTAATTCTGAGAAATATGACTCTGGCGAATATGTATCAAATTATGATAGTCTTGTTACTAATACAGTTGGACAAGGTCTAAAACAATACTTTATGTCATGGGATCCTGTAAATTATAGTGAGGTTGGATTATCTGTACTGGAAATATGGTCCAATTTACTTCCTAGAGATTTTATAAATAATACATTACTAAAGGGGATCATTTGGAAAAGACATTATGAACAACTCCAAATTGAATATACTGAAAAGAGGGATTTAGAATATAATATTTATGATTACATAAAAAAGAATAATATAAAATATAAATGGCTACTATTATGGTTACCATTATATAATGAAACTGGAATGGCTACTACAGTAGCCAAAGCAGTAATGAATAGAATTTCAGAAATATTAAAGACATGGAAGCCACCAGATTTATGGCCCATTTATATGCTAAAAATTTGGCGTCCTATCTTAGAAGTACCCGAAATTAACCAAGAGATGGATTGTATATTGGACTCCTCCTTTAATGAATTCGAGAAATTAATATCCAACTCAATATATCCAAAGCTTCAAACTTATTTAAATGAATCCCTTGATATTTCTATTGAAATCCAAATTAATGACTCATGTATTCAATATATCTTGACCTGGTTTGAAAATGAAATATTGTCTATCAATACCTTTGTACAGTTATATGCAGAATGTATTGGTCCTAAGTGGATTAATTGTTTACTACAAACTTTGAAAGAAGTTAGGAAATACAGTTATTTAGAGCAGGCAAATATTCACAAACGGAAATCGTTATGGTTGAAAATATATGAATGGTATAAATATTGGAAAACGAATATACCTAAACAAATACTTTCATCTTCAATAGTAAAGACATTTCTTATTAAGGGAATGATTTTAATTGATTTTCACCTTAATAAATATTCAGAATTATCTTCTAGTGATAAATCTAAGACCTACAGATGGATTGAGCACAAAGATACTTATATACCATTTGTATTTGAAATGTCCAAAGCTGAGCAAAATAATATTATATTACGTAATACTCTCGAATGGGTTTGTGGTGAATGTGGTCTATCATTTAAACCTCGCATAGGAAAGATGGTCAATGGCAAGCAAATATTTTGTATGGAATATATAGATTATTATAAATTAATAACTACAGATAATTCTATGTACTTCAACATAAAACCTGAAAAAAATAAGGTACTATTTTATATCCATGATGGAATTCCATTTTACTTTGACAACTCTAATTCAAAGGATAACTTGAAACTTGATAAAGAATGGAAACCTCTAGCGGCCTGCGATTTACTTTCCCAATTAGGGATTACTTTAAAAAGGTAATACACGTTAGATAGTTATAGATTTCATATTCATTTACAGAACATTATATATATATAAGTTTATTTAGTTTAGAACACTTATAATGTTCACTTTACAATAATCAGATTCAATCTCATATCTAGAGTTAAGTATTTCCTCTAAAGAATGACACCTAAGTATACTTAGTAACTAATGAGTTCAATTATTTAAGAATATCTAGTTGTACCTTCTCAAGGTAGACTTTTGCCCCTTTCTTACATAGGAACTAATTAGCCAATATGCTAGGGTCATACATAGAATACTTGCATAGTTCCAAAAGAGGAATTCAAACTTCCAGCTAATAGGGAATATATTGTGATTCCCTGGACCTTGAAATTTACCACCGGTCAATTTTAATGAAGATATTTGATGTATATAATTTGAACAATTGACCCTAAACAAACATGTTATACTATTGGGACCTGATAATACTAGGAACCACAATATAATATGACATAGTAATACCCATAATATCAAATACTTATTTCTAGTAACTCTTTCCCTAAACCTTCCACCAAAAGAAAGTATTATTGCAACAAAAGAGAGCTGAAAACACATCCAAAGAGAAGTCGATGATGCTTCATAATTATCTTGTCGTCTATACCATTCATGGACAGGGATTGAAATATTATAAGAATATGAAAAAACCATCCAAGGCATTGAAAATAGTCTTCGCATCATATTAAAGAAAAAGAATAGATTTATACTTAATAAACAAAGGAAAGACAAGAGTGTTCTAGGCCCCAAAAATGTTCCAGTTGGACGATATGCTTGTAGATGCCTTTTTGGTTTTGACCTAATCATCAATAGAAGTGAAGGGAAAACAATGAAGCTATCTATATATACATAAGTCATAACTGGGAAATTTGCTTGTGCGATTGTAAATAAAATATTTTTAAATATAGAGTAATAGGTACCCTGAGATGCTATAAACATAAACAAAGCAAATGTAGTTACCATGGTAGCCCTACCTTCTCGAATAAGATCCAATATATTCAATAAATGTTCTTCATTTAGATTAAATGAAGCAAATACAAGTGTCATTGGAGATAAAGTCTGTGTATTATCCAAATTACAAAGATTGACAGTTTTTGTTTTATTTACATTATTTAGACTTAGTTCATCTTTACCTTTAGGTATATTTCCTGTGACTGCAATACCGACATGAGCTGATTTCAATGCAGGCCAGTCATTAATTCCATCTCCAACCATACCAGTAATGATACCTCGTTCAATATACTTCTGGACAATAGCTAATTTTTGATCCGGAGTCACTCTTGCAAAAATTTTTATGCGTTCAAAAATTCTATCGTATAAATTATTTATATGTCGAAAAGTGATCTCATTATCTAAAATGTAAGTTGATTCTAATTTATATCTGAATAGGTCTTGATATTTCTCAGATGTCAATATTACTAAAGCTTTAGAAGTTACCACAAGTGTATCATAATCAGAGGATTCATAAATATCAATAGGATCTATTCGTTCCTCACTTCCAATATTCCCAGTATACCATACAATTTCCTGCTCTTCTTGTGATGAAATAGATGAGACAACATCTCCAATTGCTACTGACGATCCGGGTGAAATAATACCAACTTTCCTAGCAACAGATAATGCAGTATAGGCAGAATCACCTGTGACCATTATTGGTGTGATCCCTGCAGCCTTTATTCCTTGAATAAGGGTTGTTGCAGAAGGTCTTAATTCATTTAGAAATAATAAATAACCAAGAAATGACAGTCCAGATTCTAAAATGTGTCGTGAGATATTAGATTTTGTCTTATATTTAAAGAAATCTATTATATTTTGTTCAGTAATCTCTCTATATGCCAGACCCATTACATAATAGCCTAAATGGCTATAAATATTTATTTCTTCAGAGCTCAAAACTTTCCTTTTATGCTTAATTATTTGTGATAATGCTTCTAGTGAACCTTTACAGAATACAAAGTAGCGATTTTCTAATCTCATATGCACTACTACAGACATACAAGCATAACGCCAATCAAAATTATTTATTTTAACAACTTCTATTGGAAAATCTTCATTATCCAATGGTTTTTCCAAGCAGCTGTAACCACTTGGTTTTATAAATCTTCTGTCATTCCTTATTTTTAGTTCAGCATTAGTACTCATAAAAAGAGCTCTGTCAATATCATTTCCATAATATTGGATCTTATTATCAGATGTTTCATAGTATGAAAGGGTATGGCAACAAGTAATACCTAAGAGAAAAATACTATCAAAGCTAAGAGAGCTAACTGAAATAGCTTGAGGTATCTTCATATACATTCTAGACAAATTAGGAATAACTTCATGTCTAATTAAAGGATCTTCTTCATCGAATGATATGGTAGAAGATTCCCAACTTTGTTCTGGATAAACTTTTATATCAAAAGAATCTTTATCTAATTTACTGATTCCACCTTCATTTGAATTATTGTTATTTATATTCGAATCATCTAAAAAGTTTTCAGTTTGGAATAATAATGACTCAGTATTTATTTCAAGTTCATTATATTTTTTTTGTAAATCACCATCATATTCTTCTTTTAGTAAAGATATCCTAGATTTTTGTTGAATTTTTGCCAAATCTATGGAATTAATTGAATTATGGTACTCTTCAGAAATTAATTGTGAGCTGTTCCATTTTGGGGATGAATGTAATTCATATTTTAAAGAAAATGGGACAACTCCCATTAAAGTCATCTTACTGTTAGTTAAGGTTCCTGTTTTATCAAAACAAATAACTTTTAACTTTCCAGCAAAAGGAATTCTAGATGGAACTGTGCTTGTAAGACCATGAATTTTAGCCAAACGCTCTACGCTTCTGTCTAAGGAAGATTGAATACATGCTGGAGCCCATATAGGAAGAAGTTGAATAAAAGTCCCAACTGCAAAAAAAAAAGACCCTAACTTCCAACCAAGAATATAATTTTGATATAATATAAGGCAGCAGGCAGTAAAAATAGAAATAAACCAGAAGGATACAAAGTTACGGATATACCCAACATGAGAAAAAATAGAATCTTGTGAACTTCCAGATTCATCTCCATATAAAATTTTGTATAATAATTGTCCATGAGTTGAATATATTCCAGTTTTAAATACTACTCCTAATGCACCTCCATTATAATTATGAGAGGCTAAAGAGTTTATTATTTCAGTACCTGTGTATATAGGCTCAGGTAGTGATGAGTAAAGTGAGGACTTAGATTGATTATTAGTCTTATTCTTTTTTATAGATATAGATGGGTTACTTTGAACTTTTGTATTATCACTGTTGTAATTTCTTAAACTTTCTTTTGAATTAGAATATACTGAAATTCCTTCTTGAGTTCCTAAATCTTCATTACATAGTAGAAAGTTGTCATTTAATATATCTTTTTTATTATATTCAGCCAAAATATCAATATCTGTATCACTGGGACTGTCTGAAAAGTCCAAATTTATGGGAGTTTTAATCGTAGGGGATGTCTCACCACTCATATAGGTTTCATTAACCAATACATATCCTGATATTACATATATATCACAAGGAGCAACAAATCCATTTGGTAGCAAAATAAGATCTCCTGGAACTAATTCATTTGAAGGAATAACTTTGTAAACTCCATCACGTTTAACTTCTACAGGTCTATATACAAAATTTTGAAGAGCTCTTTGTATACTTTCTCTATTTTTTCGAATAATCTTTAACGTTCCTAGTATAGTTGAAATAATCATACAAGCCCACAAAAATGACCATAAATAAAAACGTAAAAATACACCTTGCCATAAACTCCCTAAACGTAGGATATTTATAGGATGTAGTAACTCCTTAAATAAAACCTCTAATCTACTAGGCATTTCTAAATTTATATCATTACTTCCAACTTGATGTAGTAATGTCTGCGCCTCTTTACTTGATAATCCTCCATTTGCTATTCCATATTGAACAAGTTCTGTAAAATCCCAATCTTGATCAAATCGGACAAATTCATTTCTAGTCTCAACATAGCAATAAGTTACCTGATGATGACAAAGATATCGAGTCCCATCAGGATGTACACATACTGGAAGTAGAGGAAGTTTTACAGATTTAAGATAACTTAATTCTTTTTCTGTAGATTGAGTACATTTAGACTTAGAATTTAGATTCTGATTAAAACTGGTCATATCCCCTTTTAAGGATTTTAATCTATCTGATCCTCTTAAACTGTTAATCCAGTTAACAAAAAACCAAATATCTGAATCTTTTGGTGCTGATTTAATATATGAACAAGTTCTTAAAGAATCTCTGAACATAAAAAATGAATTAAATTGAGGTTCTGTAAAGTAACGTATAAAAGCTAGAATTAAACCTGAGCAATATAATATTATGTAAGCTTGAGCTCTTTCTGGCCAATAAGGTAGTATATCCGTACTTGATGCACAAATTACATTCCATACAACTATGCACAGTAATACTTGACTCAAGACCAGGAGAACCATATATATTTGTTTCAAAGCCATTCCAATATAGCTGGTCTTATAACCAATTAGTGGACTCTGAAAGGATATAAATCCTGCATCTTCATTTAAATTAGAGATTTGAGAGTTGACTAAAACATTATAAACTCCCCGATATATACCCCAAAGTAATAATATGCTGAAATAAACTCCAATTGCAATTATAAATTTAAGGGCAGATCCCAAAGTTATTAAGGAATATGATGGAATACACCAATTCATCTGCTTTGCAATTTTTTCGATTTTTTCTTTTTGTCTCCCTCACCTCTATTTTAAATAAAAAGTCTAGGTCAGTTCTTTTTCTTGAATGTAACTAAATAGCAAATCTAGTAGTAACAAAAATACTTAGATAAAAAATTCTGATATTCTTAGTTTACTACTTCTTTACTTCTTAAAATATTTGTGGGCTAACCACCTTATCTACTCTAATACCTATTTTGCTAAAGTTATTCCTCTAATGAGCGCCAAAAAAGCGCCAGTGATGTGTGAAACAGGTGCAAAGTTGCATCATTTTGAGTATTTGAAACTTTAAGACTTTACCTACTACTATTTTAAAAAAAGAAGATATATAAATATATTGAAAGCAATAAAAGTTGATCCCTCCAAATTTATTATAGTAAATTACTTAAGTTTATCGGATTTATCAAGGTACCTTTTGATTATAAGGTAGAATAAATTTATTTGGAGTTACTATTTCAAAGAAAAATAATAATCTTATTTTAGAGTAATAGATATGTAATCTTCAATTTGAAAAACAAAAAATATATATATAAAGAGTGTTTCTTGTATCCTATAATGAACTGGGATGGAACTAGAAATAGGATAAGAGTTTCAAGATCTTTGAATTGTTATAACGAAAATATACTCTCTAATATAATACGTTCTAGAAAATTTGAAGTTACAGATGATATCTCGGAAATAATAAGAACTAGTAAGGAACTAAAGTATAGGGTAGAGAAAATAAAAGTAAGGAGATTACTAAACAGTTTTTTTCAAATAGTTCTTCTAAGTAAAACATTTAAACAATATGTAAAAAGGTGGAGATTCCAGAAAAGAATAACAAGACAGCAAAATATTTATTCAAGTGAACAAAAAGAAATAAGAGATGAAGTACTTCATATAAGACAATTTCAGTTACCTTTTTTTTCCCATCAGAAAAAAAAAGAGTTAAATGAGCATAAAGAGCCTTTTATATCAAGGAGTAGGTCTGTGTCTACAACTACTCCTATTCCTAAAGAAGGTGTTGTAGAAAGATGGGTAATAAAAAATCGTTTGAAAAGAAGTAAGACAGAAAATAAAGAGATTATTCAAAAATATAGACAAGAACAGGAACACAAGATAGAAGATTATTTAAAAAAGTGGTTAAAAGGTAGAAATAAAAGAGTACTCTTAGATATAAACAAAACTGAACTAGATAATTCACTGGATTCAACAACAAAGTTAGTTCCAATTCTATCTTTACCACTACCATATTTAGATTCAAATGAAAATGAAACTAAGAAGATACGTATTGATGATAAGACTTTTGATAAACCAATTATAAAATTACCATTAAATACATCGAAGATGTGTTTACATTATAAAAATTGGAACTACTATTGTTTTGAACTACACAAAATTCGAAGTAGGCAATTTATTTGGTATCATATATTTGAAAAGGTTGAAAAAAGACGTTATTTAAGGAGTCAATATTATGAGCTTATATCTGTGAAATTATTATCCACACTTAAAGCTCCAACTTCTTTACCTAAAAAAGAAATGAGTCACATATTAGAAACTGAAGGAAAAAAGAGTGTAACAATTTTACATGATATATCTTGGACATCAGAGCAACCTAATGAAGATTTGATTTTGGAATCACTTAAAAAAATGATTCCAAAAGAGTTGGAAAGTTTACAAGGATATAATTTCCAATATAATGAATTTTCAAATAAATCGGATCATAAAATGAAAAGTATTGAACAAGAGGAACCTAGTAAAGTAATACTGAATCCTATAGAAATTACTGATGTTACTAAATATGCACGTACTAGTATAATATTTCCTAAAGAAAAGAATTACCGAACTCAAAAGATAAAAGTAGTTAAAGGGATACCGAAGTTGAATATCAAGGTAAATAAATCAGATATTGAATTGAAAACTAAGGAATTGAAAAGAGAAAAGCCATCTTTTACAATAGAAAGGCTAATACATGCAGAATCTAATAATTTATTAGTATCTGATAGTCAAACTGAAGACCAAAAAGAGAAGTCAAATAGTTTAGATAAAGGAAGTATCTGTAAAGTAACTAAATCAAGAAAAAATAAAATTACTCTAATGAGTATTTATCTTGATACAATTAGAATTCAAAAGGGTTGTTTGAGTTATTCGCATAAGTTACTTCGCAAATGCAGAACATCAAAAATATATAACAATAAAAAGATTTGTTTTGGAAAACTTAGAGTATTACCTAAATCAAATATCAACAGATGTAATAATATCACTTATGCAGGAAAGCGATATGTTATTAGATCAACAAATAGATTTGGACCCTTAAAAAAGTATGGAGTTAGTAGTTTTAAAAGATATTCAAGATATATTACTATAAATGAAAAAAGAAGAAGTGATTATTTAAGTCTTAAACTTTTTTTAAAAGATAAAAAAGATGAATATATGGGTTATTTTCTTCAAGAATGTGAAAAGTATGTCAGAGCTCTACATAAACATCATGAACTCATATCAATTCTTCAACTAGTTATAAGCAAATGTAATATGAGTGAACTTGGTCAAATGATGAAGTATACATTACAAGGTAAAGTATCACATCTGGAAAAGTGTATCGATGAAGTATTTGGGGAACTCTTGGTTAATGGAGATCTTTGTAAAGAAACTGAATCAGAAAATAATTCTGGTGATTTATCAGCTGAATACAAGCTTCAAGATAAAATCCGAAGACTTCGTTATATCTTAAATGAAGAATATAAGGTAATCCAGAATGAAATAACTACTGAATTATCAAAGTGTGAGTTAGGAGTAAAGGATAAAACAAAAGATTTATGGGATAAGTTATCAGGACAGTTGGGAAGTATTTCGGTTATATCAAACATTTCAACTGATAATTCTGAAGCCTTTGGTAAAGCCTCACAATTTGTATATGAAAATGAGGATGAGATATTTAGGCAAATATATTATGGTAGTGTCCTTATGCAAGAAAATTTAGAGCCTGTTTTAGAAGATAATTCAATGGCTTCAAAAGAATTATCTAAAATAAAAATACATTCCTTGAGATTTAATAATAACAGATCTTGTATCTTATTCAATGGAATGCTTTCACCCTGGATAAAACTTGCAATTATGCAAAAATCTTAGTAAAGATCTAATGCTAATTTTTGAATATATAAGCTATAGTTGGAAATTTTCAGGCAAATCATACATAATTATTAATTATTTGACTATAATATATACATTATTATATTTAAAGAGCTAATCATTCAAAAATATAATTAATCTCATAAATGAAAATATTATCAATAGGTTAATTATATACATGAATACTTGTCTATTAGTGTTATTATATACTATAAATAATTAGATCCCAACTAATAATTTTTAATTAGTGAGAATACAAAAAGTTTAAATTCAGAATTTTAAAATATTTAATATTTAAGCTCTTTTGGTTGTCTTATAATGGTATATTTAGAAAAAAATTCCATTCACTTCAGAGTACTGCAAAGTAGTTTACCAATAGATGAAATTGGGATATTTTCGTTTTTTTTTAATTCTCCCACAAAAATATTAAACATTGCAATTTCTTCTTGACTAAGCCTAGTATTGCAACTATTTTCAGAAAGTTCAATTTCCTGAAATGTCTTGAATCCATATCCACCCTTAGAATTTAAACAAAGTTCTAATGGACCATTTGAAAATAAAGATTCATTTGAAATTTCTTTAATACCTTCTGTATTTAATAATTTCAATTCTGGAGGATAATCAAAATTAGGATCTAGAAATATGTCCAAACAAGGAGATGGATCAATCTTTAGATATAATTTATAGCTGTTGGGTGTACTAAAATGATCTCCATTTATTTCATTTAATTCAATGTGATCATTAACTTTAACTATACTCAATAAATTTAAAACTTCTAGTTCACCTTCTATATCCTCGTTCTCATCTTCTTCAATTATTTCCTTATCATATTTATTACAATCATTTGTACAAGATAGTCTTCCAATCCATTTAGCAATACTATTTCTCCTATTTAATTGGTTCAAATTTTCATTTGAAGCTCCATAATTAGATGATCTGCTTAATCTTGAATTAATATGGGCCTCTACTTGGGTTTCTTGACATGTTGCTTCTGTCTTCCTGAGTAAAATTTCATTTTCTAATCTTTGATTCTTTTGCCTACAAGAGCTCCATTGCAATTCTAATTCCTTAATCTCATCACTAATTTTATTTTCTTCTTTACTTTGTTTCTCAATTTCACTCAATAATCCATCTCCAACTTTTTGTAAATTACGGATATCATCTACAGATCCAGTCTTACTAATGTCACTAAAATTTTCATCCTGTTGTCTTGCTCCTTCTTCAATTATAAATGGTATATTCGATGTTTTTTGACTAAATTCATGTTTTAATATCTTATAATCCTCAACTAATATACTGATTTCAGTTAGTATATCCTCTATTATCTTATTTAGCTGAGTTCTACTATAATCAATATCTCTATTTAACTTCCTTAATTGCACCTCAATATCCTGACGCCTTTCAGATAAATTATCTTCCAATTTTAAAAGTTCCTGACCATTTGATAATTCATCGACATTAGTACTAGATAGATGTGACAATGCAGATATACATTCTAATGCATGACAACATGCTCCCTTCCATCTTCTCTTACGACTCTAAATAATAATCTCAATAATAAATCACAAAATCACTAAATAATTCTATAAACATACCTCTATATCATTACAATTAGTCAAAATTTCCGAGAAATCTAATTTAGGATTATTTAAAGGATTTGATTTTTGTAAAGTTCTAAAAAAGATATTCCCTAGTTTTTCCTACAATATTATCATAATTAAAAAGTATAATAAACTCACCTATGGATCTCAGATAATGATTCAGAGATTACCATTTTTAGAATAGCTATATCCAAAAATGGAAATTAAGGTACATTTTCAACTTGTAAATTTGTGGGGAAACGAGCGCTTAAAGGTGGTGCGTGGGCCGTTTAAAATTACTTAGAAAAATATTGTAACAAAGCTACATTGCATTACTAAATTATAAAGGAACAAGATTAATAAATTTTATATACTAATAATCTTTAGAAATATCAAAATAACTTCAGAAATCCTCAAAATGAACTGGTTTCATTGGGATATTATCACTTAATATAATTGACTCAATAATAGTAGACCCTGAAGAAATTAAACTACTAGAGTTTCCAATCATCTTAAAAGTTTTCTGAGCATCTTGAATAATATCTTGGGGACTTAATATAGTTAAAACATTGTCTAGAACTTTTTTTCCATGAGTATTGATGTTTATAGGGAAAATGTTATATTCAATATCATAGTAATCATGATCTATATTTAAGCTAGATTTCTCTGTTATAAATTTAGATGTATAATTATCTTTATTATAAATATAACGAGTAGATATAAAGTCTTTATATGAAAATGCAAAGCCATAGATTACAGCAAATATACTCATCTCCAAAGTAAGTAGCCAATTATTGATAAATAAAGCTTTTATAGGCTCTAATGGAAGAATATTAACTGTAGATAATAAAGAGATAATTAAAGATTGCCAAGAACTAACAAAGACAATAAGCTTGATACATAGGAATTTGAGTATAGGTTTCATTGGTTTTAATTTCTCATATACTGATATATATAATAAAAATAATGAGTATATTGTTAGTGAAACAGAAACACTATTCAAAAATGCAATATATGGAAATCCAGTATATAATGAAAAAGAACCTGCACCATATTTACCAATACTTTCAAGATATAAAGCTGAAAGTGTAACAGTAGGTTTAATTATCACAAATTGTAATACACCCAATTTAATAAATGTATAAAAGCGTATAACTTCTTTATAATATCTGCAACAATTACAGCAAGGAATTACATCATTACATTTACTTATCAATGTATTCTTATTTTCACGACAGCAATGATTATTACCATTACATAATTTATTGATTTGTTTTTTGTAAGTATAATCAGGTAAATGTTTACCAGTATAATCTAGTATATTAATTAAATATAAAATATGATGATGAGGGAATATATTGACAAGGTAACCTCTTTCTTCTAAACTCTTTATAACAGCATTATCACCATCTAGGAAATAAATTAATAATTTGAGAAATGAAAATAATACATAGGTTTCATAGCAATCTCTAATAATATTCAATATAACAGCATGAGACGGTGAAATAAATGAAATATGGGATAAAATTGCATATACAGGAATCATTGAGAGAATACGACAAATATAAAGCTGAAATTTTGGACGTTGTAAATGAGTATATTGCTGTCCTATGTTGTATACCGAAATTAATAGCGTAAAAAGAGTTGAGAGGTTTGCTATAAGTAAATACCAGCTCATTGTAGCTTTTGAAAGTAAAAGAAATTCATAAATAAAATTTGATGGTTCAATACTACTGAGAATGACCAATTAGGTAAGTTCAACTCCTTTGGGAGCTAGTAAACTTGGACACTTTCGTACTTTAGTACATGAAATTTATATTGGGCGGTAAAATCGCGTTTTGTATCAAAGTGATATTTTTGTGAAGTTGTTTAATAATAGGAAGCTACAAAACCTTATCCTTCTATTAATTAAAATATATTAATATAAACATCTTTTAAAATAACTTGATGTTTTTCAGAAGATATCTTTTTTTTTAAGTTGTAATTGTATCCCGAGATCCTTGCAATTTTGCACCCTCTTAAGGTCTCGGCACATCGCTATTTTAAATCTTTATAATAAGTACTTAAAAATTGATAATAAATTCCTTAAATCTAATTTAGTTGATTATAATAATTCATTTTTAATATAAAGAATCTTATTATCACATATGCGGTGTATATAAATTATAGTAGTGAGGAGCTCATCCTCTCTTGTATAATAGAATACATTATTGATTTTGATAGATATCCTTACAAATGAGAAAGTGAAATTTATGAGATGGTTCTTAAGGAAAATTTATATCCAGGATATGATTGTAACGAATTGTATAGAGACAAGGATTTAATGCATACTTTACTTGAATTTGATACTGGACAAGCCTTTAAATTAGATGTAAATACAAATAATTCCAATAATCTGAATAATATGACTTTTAATAATGAAGTGAATCTTGAAATATCTAAAAATAATAATTTTCGATATGATTTGGATTTTTTAGATTTGGATTTTCGATTAATTAATCATTATACTAGGAAGGGATTAACAAAATTGTATCCTTGGCAATATGAGTGTATTACTCAACCAGGGGTATTACAAGGTAAAAATTTAATATACTCTGCACCTACAAGTGGAGGTAAAACTCTAGTTAGTGAGCTACTAATGTTTAGAACAGTTACTAAAAGGCGGAGAAGTGCCCTTGTAATTTTACCATTTGTATCCTTAGTATCAGAAAAGTGTAAAAATTATTATGATGCTGGTATAACTTGTAATTTATCTGTACATGAATTTCATTATGGAAGTAAAACTTCCTTATCTGAGTCATTTGATGTAGGAGTGGCTACTATTGAGAAGGCAAACTCATTAATCAATGCATATATTGAACGTGAAATACTTTTTGATAGGCTTGGCATAATTGTAATAGATGAATTACATTTACTTGGAGATGAACAAAGAGGTTATATATTGGAAGTTTTATTAACAAAAATTAGATTACTATCGCGTATAAATAAAGATATTTTGAATAACTCAAATTATATCCAAATTGTTGGTATGAGTGCTACATTACCTAATCTTTCATCTATTGGATATTGGTTAGATGCAGTTGTATATCAAACAAGTTTTCGTCCTGTACCATTAAGAGAATATATTGTAATTGATGGTACAACTTATCAAAAACCTATGTATGAGGAATCCAATAAACTTGATATTTTAGATAATGAACATGATATTATTAATAATGTAGAGATAAATGATGATAATATACTAAATTTATTAGATAATCAATATTCTATAGATAAAATATCAAAATCTATGAATTTTTCACTTGAAGATTCATTAAATATAAATTATAAAATAAATAATAATTTATATTTATTAAGTACATGGAATAAACAGAATTTAAGATCTGAAATTAATTTAAATAGTATTGAAATTGATGAAGAATTAATAAATAATTCTAAATGGAAATATCCTATAGTAGATATGAAAGATTTATTGTTATTAGCTTGGGAAGCTTTATGTAAGGGTGACAGTGTATTGGTTTTTTGTCCTTCTAAATATTCAGTTGAAACTACAGCTTTATTTTATACAAGATGTTTATCTAAAAAATTTTATGATAATATAGATATAACCAAAATAAGTAGAATAAATTTAATTAATAATGATATGATCAAACGTATAGAGTATGAGAGATTACAGTTAATCAAAGAGTTACAAAAATATCATAAGAAATCAAAAAATACAAATATTAATATTTTATATGAGTGTATAAGTAAGGGAATAGCATATCATCATTCTGGATTATCTCATACTGAAAGGAATATAGTAGAAAAAGGTTATAGGAATGGTAGTATCCTTCTATTAACAGCTACATCTACATTAGCTGCAGGAGTTAATTTACCATCTAAAAGAGTTATATTTCGTGGAATTAGTATTGGTAAATCATTCCTTACATCAGCAGAATATAAACAAATGTCTGGAAGAGCTGGAAGAGCTGGACAAAGAGGAATTTATGGCGAGAGTTTTATATTAACAAATTGTAAAACTGAGGAATTTTCAAAAACTTTAGAATTGATGACAAGTGATCTTTTACCTTTAAAAAGTACATTTATAACTAATATTAATGGTTTAGCAAGATTAATATTAGAACTTATTACAAGTTTATCTTCAAATATTGCACAATTTACAAATAATATTTATAACTATACTCATACTCATATTAGAGTTAATTTACTTGAAATGTTAAAAGAATGTACTCTTATGTCATTTCAAATTCAATCCAAAAATTACATTCATGATCTATTTTCAAAAGTTTTATCTTTGTTATTAAATAATAGGATGATTGTAAAATATAATAGTGAATCTTTTAAATTTGGTTTTACTCTTGATTATATGTGTACAGATTTAGGAAGAGCAGTAGCAACAGCAGGTTTATCACCATCTAATGGTTATGAATTATATTTAGAATTAAAAAAAGCTAATTCTCAATTTTTAATTGAAAGTCCAATATTTTTAACATATATGGTAACTCCTTTTCCACCAAATAATGAATCTATTTCTATAAATAATAATAAAACACAAAATACTTATTCATATTCTTATTATAATATTAATTGGCCAAATCTATATGAAATATTATGTAGGTGTACATTAAAAGAACATTATTCAATTAAAAGATTAGGATTTAATATACAAGTAGTTGGTTATGTTTCTCAAAAAGGTGAAGCCAATTTACCTTGCCAATTAAAGGATAAGCAAAGGTACAGACGTTATCAACGTTTTTATGCATCTTTATTATTATCATCACTTATACGCGGAGTTCCTATAAAACAAATTATAAATTGTTTTCAAGGAGTTAAAAATAGTGATATTCAACAACTTCTTACTAGTACTATAACTATGTCCAATTCTTGTATCATATTTTGTCAAAAATTAAATTGGTGGAGCTTAGGATTAATATTTCAAAATTATCTTCAAAAAATTCAAAATCTTATTTTTATTCATCCAGAAATTTCATTTTCTATAATTCCAAATTCTTATATAGCTGTAAAAAAACTTTGTAAAACTATTAAAGGAATGTCACAAATTGGGGCCATAGAATTAATTAATAATTTGGGAATCAAAACATTTAAACAATTCATTATAGTACCTAGAAATGTATTAATTCACTCTATTCATACATATTTATATTCATCATTACCTCAATATCTCAATTTTATTGAGAATTTTGTTGATATTACTCTTAATCAAAGTTATCAAAATATTAGATTACCAAGTTATAATTCTCATGACTTTTTATATAAAAAACATAAATTTCAACATTTATTTGGCTATCAAAAAGATAATATGAATATTAATTTCTATGATGATAAAGCAGATCAGATAATTAAAGATGAATTGTTATCAAATTTCGAAATAGAAAAAAATTTTGATTATAATATTGATATTAATAATCATAAATCTTCTATTATTAATGAAAATACTCATCAAATAGTGGATGAACTTGATAAAATACTTATTGAAGGTTTAGATAATGTAAATTTATTAAACATAAACATATCACGAAATAATACAATAACAAATATGGATATTAATATCAATAGCTTAATAAATAGTCACAAACTTAATAGCTTAGAATATCCAAATGATTCTTATTTAGAAAATTATTTACAGTTGTTAGATTCATCAGCATTTGATATTGATGAGTTACAGAATATAACAGATATACTTGAATGGGAAGAAAGGATCACTTTATGGTCAACTCCACTTAAATAAAATATATGTATTAATTTATTAATAAATCTTATAAAACTAATTTTAATTTATTATTCTATTCTTAATTTAAGATTTATGAAAGAAAAAGAAAAAAAAAAGTGGAAAGTACTTATTTATAGGATCCCTAGTTGTCTTATTTTCTTCTTCCATATCTAAATCTATGTTACTTGTATTGCTAATAGATGATTAGTAAGGTTAATACTTATGATAATCAATTGTATATATAAGATAAATAAGACTATCAAACTTCTATATTTTAGAATTCCTAAATATGACGAATGTATTTAAATTAACTGATGTCGTCTCTTTGTAATATATACCTTACTAACATCTCATTATGAGGTCACATCCTTAGTTTATTACTTAATGGAATCAAAAACTTCTAGTCATTTATTGTATGAGGAGTTTGAATACCAGAATTAATCTCACTGCTAGGTAAAGTATTATTTTGGTTTGTTTGGGACAAATTAACAATATTACATGTTGAATGTATCGTACCAATATCTGGTGTGCCATCTTCAAACATAGGTATTCCAGGAACTTGTGGAAATGGTGGCATTAACATTTTATCAACTGGGGCTCCCTTCTTTAAAAATTCATCAAATGACATTAAACCACTACTAGTTACAATAGTCGTATTAGTTGATGCAAACCGTACGTTACCAATTTGTGGAGGTACACTCATACTTATAGCTGGATCACTTCCTTGTTCAATACTTTGTGGTCCTGAACAGCATGTTAAAATTGATGTAGATGGAGCTGCGGCATCATTTTGAGTCAGAACAACAGATGGAGGTGCAACCACGGGTATATGTTGGGGTAATGTAGATGTTGAATCCGACATATCCTACAAGTTTATAAATACGGTCTACTTATTCTGATTACAATTATTTAATATTTTAGAGTAATTTAACTAGACTTTATAGTAAACTTGTATAAACTTTATCCAATATATATATCTTTGATTACTTTTGTAACTCTGTAGTTTTACATGGTTTGAGACATAGAAAATACGTATAAATCTATAGAGCGCCCAAATAATATTCAATATGGAAAATAAGTAAAAACCGCAAGCGGGTAATAAATGTTATATTAGTATCTTTCTATTTGCGAAGTTATAGGATATTAATAATAAAATTAAGCTCTTAATTAATTTATAAGGTTTAATATTTAAAAGAAAAGGAAAATAAAGTTAGGGAATGAAAAGTCGATTTGCAATATAATATGTATATCTATATCTATTTGAGTTAAACATCAGCTTATTAATTTAGAAGTAGTTACAAGGTACTCTTTTACAAAATGTAAATTTCCTAAGATTTACACTAAAATATCACATTTTAAATATTCTCATTAAAGATATAATAAAAATCAAATTTAAAACTTTATTATCTAGTATATCCCATGTAAATATACTTTATATTATTAATAACTAAGTGATATATTAAAAAAATCATATCAAATAATATAATAAGTCTTTATATAATAGGGGACACTAGAAAATTTCAGAAAATATCACTTTTAAGAAGGAGAGAAACTTGTTTATATTTACTATCTTATTTATATTATAGAATTCGTATCCCACAACAGACTGCCTTGATAGCTCAGTTGGGAGAGCGTGAGACTGAAGATCTTAAGGTCCCCGTTTCGATCACGGGTCAAGGCATCTTTTCTTAATTCCAAATTTGTCTTTTTTTTTTTTCCATTTTTTTTCATTTTTAATACATTTTATTGTCATTTATATAGCAGATTCTAATCAAATTAATTAAGTTAATATAATGGAAAGTTATAAAAGAAGAAATCCTAAATTTTCTTTACAACCTAGAAAACCCTTGAGACAGAAGCCTAAACCCTGGAGACTTATTGCAATTGCACTTTTATTATTTATACTTGGTGGAGTATTTTTAACTATTGGAACAAATAATTTCATTAACGGAAATTTTAGTGAATCTATTCCATCTTTAGTTATAGGTTCATTGTGCTTTATTCCTGGATGTTATCATGTATTTATTATTATTCAAACCTTAAGAAATGTTCCTGATTACTCACTTGATATATTTGATAGTTATATATGTAATTAATATAAATATATATGATTATATTTATGAATAGTGAAAAAAGTTGGTTTTCTAATTTATAAATATTTTAGTAATACTTATTCAAATTATTTCTAATATTATATTTAATGAAATTTCTTCGAATATTTCATTATAGCTTATTATTAAATATATAATATATTGAAATTATTAATATAAACTAAGAATTTTAATAATTAATTATCTATTTCAATTACTAATATTTTGCAAATTAATATAATTATATAATATATTGTCAAATTTTTATTTATAAAGATATTTCACAAATTATTCACAATTTTCTAATACTATAAACTATATTAGAATCTTGTTAAGGACTAGTTTTAATTATTAATAAACACTAATATAAAGTTATTTTGACTATTAATATTAAATCTAATAAATCAACTGAATTTTTTACATAAATTTATTCCAAATATTATATATATCCTCTATTTTATTATTTTAAAAATACTAATATATACATTATTATAGAGAAGAAAAAAGAAAGAAAAAAAAAGTCTAATTAATCTAAATAATTAATATTTAATCCTAATATAAAATTAATATATCTAGTAATTCTACTTATATATATAGTCCTCGAGAAGTATAATTCTCAATATTACTATATATATAAGTTAATTTAATCTATAGGATAATCTCATTATTTAGGGGAATAATTCCAAATATTATAATCCACAAAATAAATATTAAGATATCATAAGGCGCCTTTTTTGGCGCAATACATGTAATCATTTGTCTACAAATTCTTTTTTTTATTTTCTAATTTATAACAATTTTTTATAATTATCAGCTGATAAAAAAAATTTTTCAAAAGAATTTGAATTAGATAAGTGATCAATACCCATTATAATATCACTATGTTCAGTATCTGAGGGTACTTGAGTATAACCAAGAAAATCACTAGTAGAAATCCTATCTAATCTAGATCCTACTGGAAATATTAAACTTATACTTCTTCTCCCACCCAGAACTTTATCAAATGATCCATTAGTCTTTAATATATCTGAATTAACTGGACTATCTCGTCTATCAAAAAATAATGTATCTGATGATCCAGAATGTGTAGGTGATAATGTAATACTATTACTATTCCACAAGAAATCTGAAGTACGACGATAATGAGCAATAGTTCTATCTAAATCACCTACAGGAGATGAAAATGAACTTAATGGTTTTGGTTCTATTAATGAATTCATTCCAGTAGGTAGAATTTCACTATTTGGATATTGAGGTACAGGGTACTCTAAGAAAAAGTTACTACCAGAGAATTGCGACAGATTTTCGCCGAAATTTAGTGCAGAACGACATGGCATTTTTTTATAGATAAAATCTGTTGAAAATATCTTCATTGGACTTGGACAACAAGTTTCCATTCTTTCATTTATTCTAGAATCGTTATTTATATCTTTTTGGAACATTTACTTGTATTAACCAAATATACTCTATAAGTTCATGACACTATTTTGGTCAAAATATTTCGATTTAATTTATTATTTAAATTTATAATAATTAAATATATTTTTTTTTAATTTTGTAGATAGATATTATATAAAATAAATCTTTATATAAAAAATTTAACAAAAAAAATGTACAGTAACAAATGACAGTTTGGGTACCAAAAAAAGTGCAAAATTTTAGCGCCTAATCTAACATTTAGTAATTACTGAGACATGTGAATAAGTAATCCAAGTAATATTGTAAATTAGTAATAAAATAATCAGTAAAATTATAAGGACCTTTATAATTTAATATGTAACATTATTTTTCATTTTTCTATTAACTTATAGATATAATCTAAAAGACATGAATAATTCTAAAATTAATATTAGAATCACTAGATTTCAAATAATATAAATAATAGAAAATAAGAAATGAAGAGTGAATGGATATTATTTGACATTATATTCATTATATTATATCCCAGCATTATCCTTAATTGTATATTTAAAACAAAACTTAACATATGAAAAAGATAGAGACTTATTCTAAAAATCTAAAATAAAAAGGTGAATAGAAATTTTGTATATATACCAATAAGTTGCAATGTACTCTGCTAGCTTAATCTATTTCAGTTGATCTCTTTATTATGATAAGACTTTATTGTTGTAGATGATTTGGAGGATAATGATTAAATTGTTGGGGCATTTGTGGTAATGGGTGAACAATTTGAGCACCTTGTAATAAATGTTGAGATGATTGAGAGGGGGCATTAAAAGGTATAGGTGTTTTACCTGGAATGTAAGCAGTATTACCAGCATGAAGCATATGTTGAGGCATAACTACACCTGGAGGTAATGGGAAGGCTGCATAAGGATTTGCTAAGGGAATCATTTGTGGAATAACACCTGGTTGAGGTTGTGGTAACATATGATATGGTGGTATTGCTGGATGAGAAGGTAAACCATCTGAAGCAGATTCATCAGTTTCTTCTTGAACATACATAGGTGGAGGCATTGATAATAAAGGAGCACTTGGTGGAGCTGAACCAATAAATGGATTAGATTGAGGAACTGGAAATGGTTGATTCAAATCCTCTAATAACATTCCAGGATGAAATGGAACTTCAACCAATTTCTCAACATATCTAGGAACTACAAATGGAACCTCTACATCCTTGTAATATGGTACCTGTCGATATACTTTTTGAGGTATTTCAAGTAATCTTTCTTCAATAACTGGACGTGATAATTCAACAATTCTCTCAACAATTTGTGGTTTTGGTACAGGGACAATTCTTGGTGGATAAGCAATTGGAACTTCTACTGGAACTTCAACAAATTTAATACCTTGTGGTACTTCAATAACTTTTTCTTCAACAGTTGCTGTGTATCTAGGAATTTCAACTTCTCTTACAACATCTTTTGGTACAGGAATAATTTTTTCTACAACGACTTTTTGAGGAACTTCTACAAATTTATGTTCATATTGAATTTGTGGTACTTCAATAATTCTTTCCTGTACTTCTCTTCTGGCAACAATAACTTCACGTTCTTCTAATACTGGAGCAGCTACAAATTTTTCAGGAATTTGATTTCTAACATTATCTGGTAATGGAATTGGTCCTAAACTTGTCATTACATAAGGTTGACCAGCTTTAACTAATTCTTCTGCTTTTTTTGAAAGCGTTGCTTTAATAGAAGCCATTGTATGAATATCTGGTTCACTTGGGTATTGGTGAACATTATGTGAAGGTGCTGAACCTTCTTCATCTCCAGATGCTGGATTAGGATTCATTTATATTCCAAATTTTTATAATAAGGAAATAATATATAAATTTGTATTTAAATAGCAACCTAGTTACTAAATATTTTTTGTAATCTTTTATAGCTTGGTTTATTCTTGTTTAAATGATCTATGTATTCCAAGATTTTTTCTTTGGTAATTAGTATCTAATATTAAATTTATATAGAAAATCAAACACAAAAAAGAAAAGTAATCTTGGCACTTTTATTAGCTTTTAAATTGTATACTCACACGATCATGCTGATATTATCTTTTCTTTTGCATCATCAACACACATAACCTGGCCTTTTTATTTATACGTATAAAGAAACATGCTTTTTAATGTCTCTACATATACGTCATGTCTACAAATGGGCGGTAATATGTCGGGCCCGTCAATATTTAAGTTATCTAGTGTAAAAAGAGAGGACCGACCCGGATTTGAACCAGGGACCAGACGATCTGCAGTCGCCTGCTCTACCACTGAGCTATCGATCCTTTTAGAGGAGATAACCTTCCAAAATAAATAGTAGAAGATGACAAACAAAAAAAATAAGTAAAGAAGGCTATTTTAAATACTTTATATAGATATAAAGTTGATTTATTAATTAAATAAACTATTTTGTAATGTTAATAAGAGGATATATAGATAATATTGAAGAATTATTTATATTTAATTATCTTAAGGATAAATAAATTTTTTAATTAATAAGAAAAAACCTGTTTTATATAATAAAAACACTAGACTATATATTATTACATATGGCTAATTTTGTTAAATATATCTAAAAATGAAAAAACTAGTAGTTTTTATAAGATCCAAGGATAAAACAGTATACTACTACTTGGTACCCGCTGATACTGAGTTAGAATTTTGTAGATTATGTTTGTTTATATTATTTTATATTAATTTTTTCTTATAGACATTAGCTATAAATATTACTTAGCTACTAATTACAGATGAGCCGTGATCTTTCTCGTGATCCATGTCCTGACAGAATAGTAGAAGATCTAGGAGGTGCTTTTGGAATGGGATGTGTTGGTGGTTTTTTATGGAATTTCCTTCATGGTGCTAGAAATGCTCCTAGAGGTGAGATATTTTCATCTGGATTATCGGCTGGTTCCTTAAGAGCTCCAATAATAGGTAGTAGTTTTGCAGTATGGGGTGGTACATTTTCTTGTTTTGACTGTAGTATAACTGCACTTAGGCAACGAGAAGATCATTGGAATGCAATTTTTGCAGGTGCTGCTACGGGTGGTCTACTAGCTTTAAGAGGAGGTTGGCGTCCTGCAACACGTAGTGCTTTTGTAGGTGGTGTTTTACTTGCTATTATTGAAGTAGTTTCTATAGGGTTAAGCAGGAAGACTATGCAAACTCCTAGACAACAATTTCGTGATTATGAAGCTGAAATAAAAAGATTGAAGGAAAAAGATAAAAACCAATTTAATATTTTAAAGAGATCACAAATAAATGACAATATTTTATTATCAAATTCAAATTATAGTGATGATATATCGACCCTCCAAGAATCCGAGATATCACTTGATCAAGTGGACAATGTTTCTAATTTAAATACAAATAAATCTTCAATTTCAACATTCGTAGGCGAATATGGTGGATCTACACCTGCAGCTACATCTACTATAAGAAAGAAAAGATGGTTTGGTTAATTTCCATATATGGCTAATTTGTAGATCTCTATATATGAAGACTAAACTTGAAGGATCTAATCAGGAAAATAAGTTAAATAAAATGTATTTTCTTTTTTTTTTTTTTTTAACAATTAAGTGATTCTTTTTAAATATATAATTCTGAAAATTGTTTTATTAGGAGAATTATAATGGTTATAATTTAAATATAATTAATGTCATTTTATTTATTGGGGATTAATTACATGGAATATTTCCCACTAAAATGGATTTGAGCGCCTTTGTACAAAAAAGCGCTACATAGAGGCGGGGGTATTTGTGGATTTTTTTTTTTTTTTTTAAAATGGTGATCCTTTATGCTTTTTCTAGCTTAAAAAAAGATGATTGTGTGGGAATTAAGAGAGAAAAAAAATATTAGTGCATTAATTAATTAGAGAAAAGAAATATTTATCTGGATAAACTGAACACTATATTTGACATTTTTAGATGACAGATTTCATATGTACTTACCACCCATTTACTGGTTGTATTAAAAATGGCATAGAATCTATACAAGATTCTACTGAGAAGATTCTTCATAATGAGAGAGAGGTTTTTGATATATATGTTGATATTATTAAACATAGGAATAGTGAATTAGAGTCTCAATTAGAGCTTGAAATTAGGTCTGAAGAGGAATTACAAGAAGAAATTGCAAGATTAACGGAAGTATTGAGTAAAAGAGAATGTGATTTAGAATCTAAAGAAGGTAGATTATTTGAACTTGAGAAACTTATTGATATATCTTTAAAGCAAGAGAAAAAGTATGAGAAGGAATTAAATAAAATTATAAGAGAAAAGGAGGATTTGATTAAACAACTAGCTGATGCTCATAATAAATTGCAAGATTTAAGGAATCAAGTATCATTGAAAACAAATGTTGAGATGAGCACTATTCAGGCTTTAAGGAATCGTAAACGACGCTCTGATGATAGTAAAGGTATCAACGAGGAAGAGGAAACAACAATAAAGAAAAGAGGTCGTTTGAAACGCCCGGAAACAGATGATTTAACTGAAAATATTGACAAAATAAAGGACTCAGTAGTTTCAAAAAGTAATAATCCACTTGGTGAGATATTATGTAAAACTAATTTGGGAAGATTAAGACCCCCGACATTACGTGGGCGTGTTGTTAGAGCTGCAGAAGCTGCAAGTCCTAACATTGAAGATGTTCCAGAATTGAAGACATTGGATAAATGTACATCAGCTAAGCCCAAAAAGGCAAGTAAAATTGCAAAAATTGCGAAGATTCCACAATATAATGAAAATATATTAAATGCAATGAAGGTTGCAGAACTTAAAGACATATGTACAGAGTTTCATTTGGAATTTAGCAATAGAACAAGGAAGTCTGATTTGATTCATATGATATTATCATTTCAGAATGAATAGAGCTGATCTTTATATTATCTGATTGTAAATCTAGTTATTTTCTATTTTTTTTTTCTTCTTGAATCCCTAACATATCAACAGGTAGATAACATTATTTGATAAGCACCTATACAACTGGGATGAAGATTAGACATACCATGGAATTTAGTATATTAAAGTACATTACTACTATAAAACCACAATATATATAGTTAGAATAATAGTGTACTAATTTTAAATTGTGTAATTGTAGAGTTTACTAGATATTAACGAAGGTAATTAATAAAAAATCCTAACAATGAAGTAGTTCAATAAAAACAAATTAAGTACAGACTAAAGTTGGATAAAAATCAAATATTCAATCAATTAAAGAGGCGAAGAAAAAAAAAGGAAAAAAGAAAGGAAATCTATTGGACCATTCCTGAATCAGTTATTATGATGCTTTTACTTGGTTTTCCATTTTGTGAGCCATACTTCTCAATCTCCTTAACTACATCCTGGCCCTCAATAACTTTACCAAAAACTACATGTTTACCATCTAACCAACTACATGGAACAGTTGTAATGAAGAATTGGGACCCATTTGTATTTGGACCAGCGTTAGCCATTGACAATAAAAATGGTTGGTCATGATGAAGAATAAAATTCTCATCACGGAATTTAGGACCATAAATTGACTCACCACCAGTACCATTACCATGTGTGAAGTCACCACCTTGAATCATAAATTGAGGGATGATACGATGAAAAGATGACCCCTTGTATGAAAGTGGTTTTCCTAACTGTCCAAGCCCTTTCTCACCAGTGCAGAGAGCACGGAAGTTTTCTGCAGTCAAGGGGACTTTATCAGCAAATAGTTCTATCTTTATACGGCCTGCAGGAGATTGACTAATTGAGACATCAAGAAATACAATTGGGTTTGACATTATTTGGAAGTTACAAGACAGAAAAGTAGTTGAGGCTCTGAAATTACAAACAATCAAGTAGAATGATAATTACGATGAGTCGTTTTGTTTATCCGCTGTGTAGCAATGTAGACATTAAGTATTTGCGCTTTTATAGTTGTAATATATATTTTCAACCCTAAAAGAGGGGGGGAAGCAGTATGTCGATACCGTTTTTGGCGCTTATTATTATAAGTTAGGGTAGGATGTTGCAATGATTTGATAATTATACCTTGGAAGATTAATAGTGTTTCAATTAATAAAGGTATTAATAATATATTAACAATATTATTTTATATAAAATCCAATAAGGGGTTAAATAAAGGTCTTAATTGAATTATATATTACTCAAAAAAATAACTTTAGTTTTAATAAATATGATCACTTAAATTATTAGGCGCGATAAATGAGGGTGGTATCTGTGACACTTTTTAACTTCATGTACCCCAAAATCCACTATTTGTAATATATATTGTAAACAAAGTAAATCATCATGAAGAATTTGGATAGTACACCATATAATTCTGGTGAAGATAGTACATTACTTCCTGAAATACAATATGAACAAGCTAAATTTGAGATTAAGTCAATTGAAAGTGAACTAAAAGACTGGTTCTTAACAAGAAGATTTAATATGGAGGTAATGTTTTATATTCTATACACTTAATTTCTTAGTACTTGTAATTTATATTCTTAATTTGATATCATTTTAAACTTCATTAAATATTTCTGTAATACTTGCCTCTTTATTTCAATATTTCCTTCATTATCAAATATAGAGAAACTTAGCAATTAAGATTTTACTTAATCACCATAATTACACAGGGATATCGATAAATAATCCAAATTTACCATTAAAATACAAAATATTGTGGGATGACCTAGTTAATAAAAAGGTATGATTTAACAGTTAAATTATAAATGTAGTAAATTTGATCTCTTACTTAAACTATTACCAATTATGTTTAGCCTGAATTAGAAGATTCCCTTAGTAATGCAGCAAAACAAAAGAAAGTGGATATATATTTAGATATATTTAGAAATTCAACAAAAATTGATCATCCTTGTAGAATATCTGGTGGACTATATTTACGATGCTTAAAATCAAATTCAAATATGTTAAGACATGTAAGTTTTATAAGATCTTATTATTTATATATTAATCTTAAAATGAACTTTCTTTAATTAATAATAGAAGAGAGAAAAAGTTTGTATTGAATTATTCAATTCATTTAATACATGTAGGGATAAAATTAAACAAGAGAATCAAGATAATTTAAGGTAAGTTCAATTATCCCCTTATTTCTATATATTTAGATAAATACCCAAATTAATGAAAATTACGTAGATATTTAAAGTTAAAGCAAGATATAACTGATAATAGAGCAAAAGTAAGTTTATAAATCCAATATAGATAATGCTAATACTCCTATTTGAAAATTATTCAAATTTTTAAAGATTTTATTTGAAAGATTAATATTGTTATTCAACATTGTAAATAAGAAGATATAAAATATAAAGAAAATATCATGTATTATTTATAAAATTAAACTATGTTGAATAAGAATCTTCAGAATGATCCCTATCAATTGTATTTAATTGATTATCGATTATATTTAATTGTTCATCAGTAAAATTTTCACTATATATTGAGTTATTTAAGGTATAATTATTAGATTTATTGTCATCTTTAATATCATTATTTTTAATATCGTTATTTTTAATATCTTCATTATATTTATATTCATCTGAATATTTTATACTTATCCCATCATCTATTTGTTTAATATCATCTTCACTTTTTTGATTATATCTCATATCTTCTTGGTTATATTTATCTATTACAGTGATATTATTTTTAGAAACTTTATTTAGTATATTCTTTACAATTGGATTTACTAAAATTTGTTGCATTCTACTTACTAATTGTTGAGATTTCAATAATTCAATTGTTTCCCCATTATCTTTATGTTCTTGTGTAACTAATTCCTCTATTTCATTCTTATTATTATCTTGATCTTCTTCTAAATGGGCCAAAAGTTCAACTAACTTCGAACTTAATACCAGCCATCTATATATAATACATGGTAACATATGACTTGAATTCTTATCTATGATATTACTATCTAATATACATGATTCATATGTCTTAACAAGATTTGTTAAATATTCAATTTGAAAATCTGTATCCCAATTTGAATTATAAATATTTGGGAAATTATTCCCAAGCTTAGATATCTTAGTTATAATTGCATTCATAAAGGATAAACAACAATTTTGTTCATGTTCGCTCTTATTATTGTGGAGTCTCAATTGTAAAATAGTAGGATTTGTATTCATCTTAGGAATTTGAATAATTTCATTAGATTTAAAAAGTGTAATTGCAGATTTATCAAAACTTGGATCATAACTTATTACTAGTATACAACAACCTTCTAATAATGAATTACTAATTTTATCATTGATCAATTGTGGTACTGTACCATGATATCCCCAAAGTAATTTCCCAGTATGATCTATTATATGTGTTATAGCTGATATATACATCCAAAGTATTACAGAACCTTGCAGAGATGTAGACTCTGAATAAGAAGAACTTGCAGAACGATTAGTAATATTATTAATACCTGATTCTACAATTGTTAATGTAGAATCACATATCATTATGTTTGTTCTACTAAATACTAAGTCTACAATTAAACTTGATTCATCTAATTGCCATGTAGATGATTGTCTTATAATCCCATATTTATTTAATGGTATTGGGAGAAAAGAATTATATAATGTATCAGTTATTCTCAAAGTTGATTTTTTACAAATACTAATATTAAGTTTCTGAATCTTTTTAGATATATAGTTCTTATAAGTTTCAGGGTTTATGTCTAATTGGAAACCATAAATTGGATATATAACTGAATCTGTACATTGATAATTAAAACATAAAACACTTCTATAACTACCAATATATATATCACTATATCCAATGCATTCAGTATATGAATGATAATCTAATAAAAAATCCTGAATCTTATTAATTAATGATAATAAAGTAATACTAGGAGACCATTCATAATGTAATATATCAGATATGTAACTTCTACCATCACTTAAACTTGGAAAACAAAATGTTTTCGGGAAAATTATATCAGGAGGACTAAAAGGAAAATCTTTATATAATAAAATCTCTACATTAACCCTATTATCTTGAAATCTCCCCACTTTTTCTAATACTATTGATATATCAATTAATATCCAGTGATTACGTATAGATGTATTTTGTGCATCATCCATTATTACTTTATGTACATGATAATGACAATTTAATGATCCTTGTCCATTATATCCAATAATTTCACAATTACTTAGGGGACATTGATTAGATCTAAGCTGTTCTATTTCATTTTTTATTCTGTTCTTATGTATATCTTTCACCAAAACCAAATCTCCACGTTTACCAATTACATAAGTTAAACTTTTCTTTGCAACATTTAATAGCTGACCTATCATTTCTTATAAAATGTTATTTCATATTGAATTCTAGTTTATATACCCAATCCTTCTTAACTTTAATAGGATAGGTTTATCTTCCTTACCAATATCTTAAGAAATATATTAAGTTTTGGCGGTAAAAATGGATCTAATACTTTAAAATTTAAAGATATTTTTAGATTAGTAATATATTATAAAGAAAGAAATAAGAAAAGAAAAGGAAAATTTATTACCTATTCTAAGTCATTTAAATCGAACTTTATTTTCTATTTATAATTTACTTAAAATGGATTTAGCTATTTCAAGCTTTTTTGATAAAATATCTATTTGATTTTCAAACTTACAAATCCTTTCTTCATATTTATCTTTATCAATATTCTGTTGTATCCTTGTTACTGTTAATTCTAAATCTATCTTTTTAATATCTTTCTGTATATTTTCTAGTTCTTGAGATTTTATTTGAATTAACTCAGTTTTTTCCATAAGATCTTGGCTAAGTTGCCTTAACTGATTAACTAAAATCTCATTTTCATTTGTAAGTCTTTCTAATTTATTAGAATTCTCCTAGAAAAAAAAATAAAACAAAATATTTTATATTATTATCTTTAATTAATAGAATTTCATTATTCAAATTTATATCAAATAATCTAATATTTATTCTATAAATATCTAATATTTTAATATTCAAACTTACTATTGGTGACTTCATATTTTTATAATTAACTAAAAGTATACCTTTAATTTCAGTTAGACATTGTTTTTGTATTTCTGATAATTCATCTTCTAGTTCTTTACAATCTGGTATATATTTAAGACATATGGTCTTAATTTTATCTAATTGATTACTCCAGCAAGTTATAACGGGTGTGTGAATACAAAATTCATTGGATGTGTTTTCATTATTACAATTTAGTTTCATCTTCATACTAAGATTATAGATTCTGTACTTTTTTCGTGCATATTATCTTTTATGTGATATTAACCAAAGGTAACCTTTCTAATATTTATAATCTCCTTTATCTTCAAATAGAACTCTACCTTTCTAGATGTAAAATTATAATTATAAATTATATATTTATTCTAAAAGCCAATTTATAATTATTCTGACAAATTCTAGTATGGTTAGATAATGTTAAGTACATGCATCTTTATTTTTATTAATTATTTACATTTATTAGATAAAATACCGCAATTTGAGACATCATGAAAATTTCTATAAAATCTATACTTAGTCTAATATTATTTCTTTTCTCCCCTCCTATTATCATCAATAATATTATGTCTAACTTTTATAGCCGTCTAGATTTGCAGGCTTGCATTATAAATATTAAGTATAGTCCTCTTAATATATGGCGCCTTATTATCTAATAGAAGAGGGAAGTTTACCACTAGTGGTTCCTAAATATAATATTATAATAGAAATAACTCGAAACAAAGTAAGAAGTAAAATAAACAATAGACAACTTTATATTTAATAATATATATAATATACAATATATAAGAAGGTATATAAGTTTAAGATATGAGTAGTCAAGATAGCAGAAATTGTACAAACAAAATTGATTCTGTTGGATCTATTTGTTTATATACATCTGCAATAGGATCCGTATTTCTATTAATATTTGGTGCTCTAATGTTGCGATCTATTCTTATAGTTGAGGGTTTACCAATTGGTGCAAAGAAATATTCTGAAGGAGCATATACCTGCCTTATTGTTAGTGGTGTATATACTGCACAATTTATATTCTGGATTTTATACAAGTCATACAGAAATAAATTAGTTACAACACCTATGAGAAGTATAAATGATGATAGTGATATATTATAATAATTTTATATCTGAACTTTAAGATTGAGTATATAAATATGAAGTTAAGGGGTTAGGAAACTTTGTAAATAATGATGAATACCATTCATAATTTTTTTTTCCTCTTTAAGAAGAAATTAATAATTCTATTGAATTTAGATGACTGTATTAAGTAATTGCTAGAGCTATTTCTCAAAATAGGAAGTAAGGGATATAACTTTTTTTTTTTTTTTCTTGTTTAAATTTATTTATCATTTTATATATAATGGTATTTGTTCTTCAATATTATTTCTCATCTCAAATTCAAAGTTCACTTAGTATTGTTATTTGTTGAAAGTAGTGATGGAGGAATTATAGAAATGATCTCAATATTAACTTGACTAATTAACCAGTTTATCATCACTTTCTATATGTTGTTTTGAAGTCACTCGTATATTAGGATTTCCTATTGCATCTTCTAAGATATTTTGCAATTCTAAAGGATTGGAGATTTTAGGGAATAAATTTTTATTGAAAATCTAATTTCCTTAATAAATTGATAGGAAATATACTTTACCTCTTGATATAATAGTACCATTTAAGAAATTGGATTGATATACTTCCAGACTAGATCTCTTTATAGCTTTGCTTCTATATGGTTCTTTTAAGCATCTATTAAGATCACAATTAAATTTAAGATTTGGAAATATTGAAACCATATCAGTAATCTTATTTCATAGTTTTTAAGAAGACTTGACTTACTGCCGCAAGATTCTGGCTAATTCAGTTGAACAAGATAAGAATGATGCAGCCTTATTGGACCACATCTTCTTTTTTTTCTTTCTTTTTTTTAATGTTTTGATTTGATACTTTCAAACAAGCTATTATCTATACTTTTTTACAAGCGGTAAAACTTGTCTTTATGTCGTAATATATTGCCTTTTTTTTCTTTTTTTTTTTTCTATAATGATAAAACAAGATTTTATATCAAAAAATATAATACAATAGAATTATATGTATATAAAGTCTTGTTTCTCAATCAATATTTACATTGAAGTTTACCCTTCTGAGAACGCTTAATATCCATTCTTACTTGCCTTTTTGTCTTATTTTTTTTAATTTCATTATTCACTATATTATATGCAAGTAAATCAATATCATTATTATTAGAATCACTATCAGATATTGTAAACTGATCTTGGATTGACCTATTTATTTTTAGATCATCATTGTCATTATTATAAATGTTTTTTGATGTTGGTGGCCACTTACAAAATAATAGTTTTCCAGACCAATAATCCCTTAATACCATTCTACCAGCTTTATTCCAATCTGCAATACCTCCTTTTCCCTGTTGATATAGATGCCTTGATTCACATAATTTAGTTAAGAATGATTTTGAATCTAAATGTCTTGATATATCAAAAGTTTCTCCAAAATAAAGATCATACAATTTATTAGGAATTCTATCACATAATATTTGTATTGCATTAAGAAAATTTCCTTTATAATGATCTAATGAAGTTACACCATTGATTAATAAATGTTCTTTAGTACTTACAAATGATGGCATTACTAATCCAGGGCAATCACATAGTGTCAAGTAACCAAGTTTAATATTATATTTTAATTCATCTATTGAAATATTTTCTGTTACTTTATCCAACATATTATTTAATTGTATTTTTAATGTTTGTATGTGTCTAGTTTTTCCTGGAGTTTGACTGATTGATAATTGATGATGACCAAATAGTGCATTTACAACTGAAGATTTACCTACATTAGGAAATCCAATCATTCCAATAGTTGGAGTATTACCTGGATATAGTGGATCCAACTTTTTATTTTTATATACTAATTCTTTATCAAAGAAATTATTTAATGACAAAACTTCTCCCAAATCTTCCTCTATTCCATCATAATTACGACTATCATGTAAACTTGATTGATCACTACTATCTTCTCTACTACTTGTACTACTTAATTCATGATTTTTCATTTCATAATCACTACTTTCAATAAAACAATTCTTGCTATATTCTACATTAGGTTTATTGTTATAAATTTTATAAGAAATACAGTTCTCATATCGCATTTTACACTTTTCAAAAGTACTCATTGCAATAGCTTGTAATTTTTGTAATAGCTGTAGAGTAGTAAAAATATCATATTCTTTAGGTTCATTAATAAGATTATTAGTAACCTGAGCATACATTGTAGAAGATATATTTTTATCTGTTTCTCTATTATTTATTTCATTTAGGGCTGAAAAAAAAAATACCCTGATACTTGGTACATTTAATTTAAAATATTTCAACCATTCTTGTCTTAATTCTATACTTAAAAAGTCAGCTTTATTGATCAATAGAACTATTTGTTTAAATGGATCTATTTCTTTTATATATAATTCTAAATCTTTATTCCTGAAAAATAATGGATCTCTACCATCAACAATTTCTACTATTACATGACTTTTCTCTATAGTTCTCCAAAGCTGTCTCCAAAATTCTAGATTTTTCTCAAAGGGAGTTACACAAAAACCAAATTTTTCCTCTTTCTCAGCAATACCTTTTCTCCAATATAAAAATGCATTCTTTTCCGCTTTCTCTAACTCCTCTTTTAATGGTATAGTTTTAATAGAACAACTTGGACCTACAAGTAATAATGGACGGCGTGGTATAGATAATTGTGGAACTGATTCATCTGCTAAAGTATTACAATTTTTGTCTCTCTTTAATAGTGTATTATTTTTTGGGTTATTTGGTAAACTTGTCAATATTTGAATATATCCTCGATCATAATTTTCTTGAGCTTTGAGTGATGTAGATAGATATTCATCCAGAGAAGACACTTCTACAATACTTTTATGATTCAATTCATTGTAATTATCACATATCACATTTAATAAATGATCACCCTTAAAGTTAAGCTCTCTATTTCTTGATGAGTTACATAAAGCCCTACCTAACTGCATATTAGTAATTCCTTTCTTTTTAGTATTGAATTTTTTACCACCACCACCCATTTCCTTTATTTTATTTTAAGGTATTTGTATTACTCTCTTCATAAGTTAATAGCAATATGGGCCTCCCGGTCAGGATTTGACAAAGTAAATGATATAAAATAATAAGCCCGCAAATAACAATACAATGGATCAATGTATCAAAGTTATATAATAGATACACTGCTACCAAATTTAAATCAATATTTTAGATAATATATTGTATTAATAATTATTTAATAAATAAATACACAGTGCTTAGTACTTTACTAAATCATCAATACTGGAATTTACATTTCCAATTAATCTAATACCACTATTTTCGTTGCAATAGTTTATCTTTATGTCAACATTTTCCTAAGATATATAGAACTTCGAGTTTTAAAATGATATTAAAAAAATTAAAATAAGATATTCTTGTATACAACAGAGAAAAATTGCATGCAGTCATGCATACATCGGTATGAGCTTTGTTTAATCATATAAAAGGTCAATTCACGAAATATTAAAATTATAACTATAATAAAATGACTTATATTAATATTCATAATATTTTTGGTATATAGTAAAAGTATTAATAATTTATATAATCTATCTATAGGTGGTGATACAGCTTGTAAAGTTGAAGTTCTGTGTAGGTTAATATAACTACAATAAAAAAAAATGAAACTAATATATAATTAATAATGATTAATTTAACTAAAGTAAGAAGTAGAATATAAACTTCCTGGTATTTACTTTAAGCTATTACAATGACTAAAAAGTAAATATTTATAAAGATATGAAGGTTTAACATTAGTTTAATATGTAATAATATAATATTTAAATTTATCTCAAAGTCCGACATGTTTATACTAGATAGATTAGATAAAGATGTATATCGAAAATTGTTTTTTTTTCTACCAGTAATATAAAGAAGTTTCCCTAACTTTTTTTGGCACCAAAAAAAAAAAAAAAAAGTG